>NW_015388886.1:148993-150638 GCF_001527695.2 Protobothrops mucrosquamatus
TCCGTTCATGCCTGAATTATGGGACATGCTTTAACAGACTAGCAGAGATGGAAGGGACCTTGGAGGTCCTCTAGTCCAACTCTCTGCACAAGAAGGAGACCCTATCTATAACATTTAATACGTTCATTTTTAACGTTACAATTCTTTAACTTTTAATTTTAAAAACCTCTTTCAGAAGGACTGTCTAGGAATGGTGGGTTACATTAACATCTGAGCTTCCCAGCTTGGGGCACTGATCATTAACAAGGCAATGTTTTCCTTCTATCTTCTTAGAAGACCCTCCGGATTCAGAAGTTCTGTGGCTAAGGATCATCTAGTTGATCTCATCTAGTTAAAAACTAGGAGGACAGTGTCCTGCCTTCAGATGCTTTGGAGAATATGTTGACCGCCTCTCTTCTTTATGACAACCCCTGAGATATTGGAAGACTGCTATCATGTCACTCCTGGTCCTTCTTTTGATTAAACTAGACCAGGGGTAGGCAACCTTGGCTCTTTTATGACTCGTGGACTTCAACTCCCAGAATTCCTGAGCCAGCATAGCTGGCTCAGGAATTCTGGGAGTTGAAGTCCACGAGTCATAAAAGAGCCAAGGTTGCCTACCCCTGAACTAGACATATCCAATTCCAGCAACTGTTCTTCATATGTTTTAGCCTCCAGTCCCCTGATCATCTTTGTTGCTCTTCTCTGCACTCTTTCTAGAGTCTCAACATCTTTTTTACATTGTGGTGACCAAACCTGGATGCAGTATTCCAAGGGTGGTCTTACCAAGGCTTTGTAAAATAGTATTAACACTTCATGTGATCTTGAGTCTATCTCTCTATTAATGTAGCTTAGGACTGCATTGGCTTTTTTGGCAGCTACAGCACCTGGCTGGCTCCTATTTAAGGGATGGTCCACCAGGACTCCAAAATAGGTTCAGGCCTTTGGCAATGCTAAGTTCGGTATGGGTTAGTCTTACTTCTTGGTGTCCTGTTTCCTGATCTCTCTGCGAATTGCTAAATAATTCAGGAAAAGCAACCACCCAAAGGCTACGTTCACACGGAACACTTAATGTGATTACTGAATTGATCCTTGTGGGAGAGATTTAGTAGATTTAGTACAGGTAATCCTTATGGCCACAATTGAGCCCAAAATTTCTGTTGCTAAGTGGGACAGATGTTAGGTCAGTTTTGCCCCAGTTGTTAAGGGAATCACTGCAGTTGTTAAGTTGGTAACACGGTTGTTAAGTGAATCTGGCTTCCCCTTTGAATTTGCTTGTCAGAAGGTCACCAAAGGGGATCACTGACCCTGGGACACTGCAACCGTCATAAATAGGAATCAGCTGCCAAGCTTCTGAATTTTGATCACATGACCACGGGAATGCCACAACTGGTCTAAGTGTGAAAAAGGGTCATAAGTCACTTTTTTTCTGTGCTGTCATAACTTCAAACAGTCACTAAACAAACTATTGTAAATCGAGGACTACCCATTCATGAGTCTCTTAACTAATCAGATGGGCTGAACTTGATTAACACTAACCAAAGTTGGTATGGTTTGTAAACCCCCCCTCTCCTGTAGCACTGATGATGTTCCCTATATGGATAGTGAAATGTCTGCAGGAAAACAAGTTCAGAGAGTCCTCCTCCTCCTCCTCCTCCTCCTCCTC
>NW_015388886.1:152431-158647 GCF_001527695.2 Protobothrops mucrosquamatus
TGAAGACCCCTGGTAGAGAAGGTGCTAGTGTTGGCTGTGACCTTCTTCTAGAATTATTTTTTGAGCTTTATAGCACTAACTGACTCATCCTGAATTTGTACAGGTAGTTCTCAACTTATAACCATTCGTTTAGTAACAGTTCCAAGCCACAATGGCACTGAAAAAAGTGGCTTACAACTGGTCCTTACACTTATGACCGTCTCGGCATCCCCTTGGCCACGTGATCAAAATTTGAGCGCTTGTTAACCAGCATGCATTTACAACAGTTGCGTTGTCCCTGGGTCACATGACCTTAAATGACCTTCCCAGCCAGCTTCCATCAAGCAAAATCCATGGGAGAAGCTGGTTTCGCTTAATGAGTGTGTGATTCACTTAACAACTGCAGTGATTTGCTTAACAATGGCAAAAAGGTCGTAAAATCAGGCAAGACTTACTTAACAACCCCCTTGCTTAAGAATGGAAATGCTAATTTCAATTGTCGTTGTAAGTCGAGGACTTCTTCTTTAGCTCTGCAGTCTAAATAATATTAATAACCAAAAGTTATCAGCATTTAGATCATCCTATGGAGGTTTTATTTATCAAACCAGGATTGCAACTGGCTCAACAGGCTTAGGGATCCAGGAGAGAGGATTTGAAGGCGATCCCTCATCCCATTCAAAGCGATTCTTCTTTCATTATCAGGTAGATTTTGCCAGATGTTAGCTACTCTTCAATTTCACCTCCTTGCATATGTTGTTAAACTGCTTGGCAACAAGTGGGTGTAGACTAGTCAGATGTTTCAATTATTATGATCTGAGGCGCAGTCAGCCAGATGTTCGGACTGGATGTGGCATTGAGTCTTTCCCAAGGACTTGGGATAGGCATTATTTATTGTTATTGTTATTGATCATCACACAGTCAGCCAGCTGTTCAGACTGGATTTGACATTTTTGTCTACCTATCGAGTCCTTACCAAGGACCCGAGATAGGCAGATGTGGATGTTTGATGGTATTACAGATATCGTCGCAGGATGGAAGCGGTTCCTAGTAAGCTGCCTTTTGCAATTGACTAATGGCGAATGTATCAATGCCGATGATGGTGTTCAAGTGGTGCTCCAGTTGTACACCATTGGCATTGACAAATTTGCCATTAGTCAATTATTATTATTATTATTATTATTATTATTATTATTATTATTATTATTGTTATTGTTATTGTTATTGTTATTGTTATTGCTGTTGCTGTTGTTGTAGTTGTTGTTGTTGTTGTTGTTGTTGTTGTTATTTCTTCTATTACTTTGCATGTACACTGAGAGCTTCTGCAGTGGAGACAAATTCCTTGTTTGTCTAGTCACACTTGGCCAAATAAAGTTATTCTATTCTATTCTATTCTATTCTATTCTATTCTATTCTATTCTATTCTATTATCATTCCTCTCCTCTCCTCTCCTCTTCTCTTCTCCCCTCCCCTCCCCTCCCCTTCTCTTTCCTTCTCTCCTAATGTTCTAATATTCCTCTAAGTGCCTCGTGGCAGCTGAGCTTTCCCTTTAAACACCCGATTTGCCTATTTGCCTTATCAACAAAGGCAAAGAGATTCAGGAGGCAGCCTTTGGACTCCTTTTGAGAAACTAAGCACATGCCTAAATGAGAATGCCCAGGCAGATTGGTCTTCCCAGCAGGGAGAGGAGAGCCTTAATTGTGTTCCTGTGTGAACCTCTCCTCCTTTCATGCTCCAGAGTGTGGAGGAAAGAGATAGGGGTCTGAAAACCTTCAATAATTGCGCTAAAGAGGAAGGGGCGGACGAGTGAAGTTGCATTGGTGTAACATTTATTCCATTTTTCCCTAGTTCTGCTTCGCTATACTAGTATTAGGTGGGCTAGTATAGGAGAAGCAGAACTAAGGAGGTCTTCTAGTCTTACCCCCCTGCCCTGTAGAGATGGGGCTCAGGTAGAGGTCGTGAGCAGCAAACTGCCCTTCCAAAGCCTGCATGCCTCTTCTCTCTACATGATCTCATCCATTCACATTGCCATGGCAATGTGGGAAACTACCCCAGGCTGGTACATGATATCACCTGGTTCACATGATATCAGCTAGGTTACATCAACAGGATGTAGCAGAAAGCTGCTCCCTGTCTGGGGCCTCCTAGATGGTATATTCTTAAGGATTGGCAAGGGGTTTCACCAATAGAAATGCTGTTGCTATGCTGATGCCATCTTACTTTTTTGCTGCTTGGAATACCTGTATAAAAGGCAATAAACACTGTGAAGGCAGTCAGCCATATTTGCACCCTGCAATGACTGGTCACTGAATCCTTCACCGCCCAAGGCAGGAGTCCTCATACCATCCAGACAAATGGTTGTCCAATCCAGATTGTCTCTTCTGTTCTGTTCTGTTCTTTCTACCCTACCCTACCCTACCCTACCCTACCCTACCCTACCCTACTCTACTCTACTCTACTCTACTCTATACCCCACCCTATCCTACCCTACCCTACCCTACTCTACGTTCCGTTCCGTTCCGTTCCGTTCCGTTCCATTCCATTCCATTCCATTCCATTCCATTCTATTCTATTCTATTCTATTCTTGAACCAGATTATTTGAATATGTATTCTGAAATCATGCAGTGATACAAAGGAATTTTTTGAGGTTGTTTATGAATGTAGTATAGATAGTCCTCGATTTATGACAATTGACCCCAAAATGTATGCTAAGGAAGAGTTTTGCTCCATTTTATGACCTTTCTTGCCACAGCTGTTAAGTGACTCAGAGCAATTATTAAGTTAGTAACATGACTATTAAGTGACTCTGGCTTCTCCACTGAGGTCACAAAGGGTGATCACGTGACCCAGGGAAATTGCAAACATCATAAATATGAGTCAGCAACCAAGCCTCTGAATTTTGATGCTACAACGGTACAAAATGCTCATCGGTCACTTTTTCAGAATAAGAGAATAGAATGAAAGAATGACAGAGTTGGAAGGGACCTTGGGGATCTTCTAGCTCAGAGGTAGGCAACCTTGGCTCTTTTATGACTCGTGTACTTCAACTCCCAGAATTCCTGAGCCAGCATGGCTCAGCAAGGAAACCTCTCCCTTTGCCCTCAGCATGGCTGGCTCAGGAATTCTGGGAGTTGAAGTCCACCAGTCATAAAAGAGCCAAGGTTGCCTACCCCTGTCCCAACCCCTTGCTCAAGCAGGAAACCTTATACCAGTGATGGCGAACCTTTTAGAGACCAAGTGCCCAAACTGCAACCCAAAACCCACTTATGCATCGTCGGGTGCTGGGTGGGTGTGGCCCATTGGCTGGGTGTGGCCAATTGGGTGGGTGTGGCCCATTGGGTAGGTGTGGCTGCGGTGGTAATGGCAGACTGCGTGGGACTAAAAAGTTCAATCAGTCGATTCCAACTTTGCAAGATCTTTTTTTACCTGCGAGAAGTTGAAATTGACTGATTGATTGAAATTTTTTTTTTGTACATGGCGGTGGAGGCCTAAAGTGAAAAGGTTTTATAAAACCCAGCTGAAGGCCTAGGACTGGGGCGATGGCGCACGTGCCCACAGAGAGGGCTCTGAGTGTCGCCTCTGGCACCCGTGCCATAGGTTCACCACCACTGGAGTATACGGAGAACAGAAGCTTTGTACTTTGTTGACCTAATAACGTAGGCAGAAGAGAGAGGTCTCTTTGGTGGGTCTCAAAAGGTTCATGGTGGCATCTTGCTCATCTTGGGTGGATGGAGTTAGGGAAGGAGTTAATGCACAGGGATTGTTTGCTTGGGAAGACATAGGTTCGCCACCACTGCCCTATACTTTTTCAGAAAATGGTTATCTAATCTCAACCTTCAGTACTGTTGTAACTTTGGACAGTCACTAAACAGATGTTACAAATCGAGGACACCTTGTAATTATCTGTATTCCGTGGCTTAAACACTTCCTCCCTTTTTCTCATGAGCTTCTTCCCTTTGGATCCTGTTCTGTAATCTGAGCTACCTTTGCAGGCGTGCCTTCTCTTCCCCTCCCCTCCACAGATTCAGGAGGTGAGCCTGCTTGTCATTAGACCAATCTGGGATTGGAGATGGCAGTTCTGCACACCCTTCCTTGCTGCAACGGAACAAGGGTCATTCAGGAAACAGGCAACGTTTTTCGAATTAACTCGACTCAGACGTCCGAAGGGCTTCCTGGAAGGATTAAGGCCTGTTCTCTGGACCGTGGCTTTCCCAGCACGCCTTTTAATTGAATCCCTCCTCCTTCTGGAAAGGAGGACATTATGAGGATGCTAACCAGCCTGTCCTGGAGAAGCATCTGTGTGGCTGGAATATGACAAGATAAGCCCATTTGGGCTTAGTCGGGGGAGGAGGCTGCCCATCTCTTTGGCTTTGGAAAAGCAGACCCAGAGCTGCCTAATTGGAGATGTCAGGGCCCGGCATGATGGCTCCGCGGGCTGTCGGAAGAGCAGGGTGGTTGATATGCATGGCTGCTCAGGTGCTTCCACCCCTTGGCTTCTGGAGGAAGAAGAGTGAAACCAGGAGGAACCGACTTGGATGTCAACAACCCTCCTGGCTTTTGTATGGGTGCGGGCGATTGCCTGAGAGAACGATGTCAGCCTCTCCCTCCAGGCATTGATCCAAGTTTTGTGGAGGAGGAACACGGTCTCCAGGCCTGCTGCTTCCCACCCCACCTCCCATGTTCATGGGGAGAATGGACAGCAGGAATGTCTGTGGCTGGAAGGCAGTTTACGTGATGAGGGATTCTTCCCCAGCCCCTAATCACATCAGCCTGGTTGTAGAACATGGTTCGCTCCCTGTTGGTGACTTTATTGCAACTCTAATAGATAAGACAATCTGGTTGGGGGGGAAGAGGAGGTGAGGAGGTGGACTGTAGGGTCCTTGATGCTCCCTGAGCTTAGGTGTTTTTTTGCAGATGTTTCATTATCCAACTAGGTAACATCATCAGTCCAAGAGACCTAACCCCTCTCACTTGTAGCATGGATGATGTTTATTTATTTATTTATTCGATTTATATCCCGCCCTTGTCCTTACCGGACTCAGGGCGGCTGACAACCTTATAAAACAGATGCTACAATAAATACCTAATTTAAAACCAAATTAAAAAGAAATATTTCCTATGGCCTATATAATTAAAATTTCTCTTAAAAACCCCACTAAAAATTCCCTAGGCCAATCCTGCTTGTTGGAAGAGCCCTGTCTTTAGGGCGCGGCGGAAGGAGGGGAGATCCGGGATCACCCGGATCTCTGGGGGTAGTTCGTTCCAGAGGGTGGGGGCTCCCACCGAGAAGGCCCTCCCCCTGGAGGTCGCCAGCCGGCACTGTCTGGCTGACGGCACCCTGAGGAGACCCACTCTGTGGGAGCGTACCGGCCGATGGGAGGTATTCTGCGGCAGAAGGCGGTCTCGGAGATATCCAGGTCCGATGCCATGGAGTGCTTTGAAGATGATGACCAACACCTTGAAGCGCACCCGGAAGGCTACCGGCAACCAGTGCAGCTCGCGCAGCAGCGGTGTTACATGGGAGCGACGAGTCCCTCCCAACACCGCCCGCGCGGCCGCATTCTGGACCAGTTGGAGCCTCCGGGTGCTCCTCAAGGGGAGCCCCATGTAGAGAGCATTACAGTAGTCCAGACGGGAGGTGACGAGGGCATGGGTGACTGTGCGCAAGGCGTCCCGGTCCAGAAAAGGTCGCAACTGGTGTATCAGGCGTACCTGATAAAACGCCCCCCTGGTCACGGCCGACAACTGGTCTTCCAGCGTCAGCCGTGAATCCAGGAGGACCCCCAGATTGCGTACCCTCTCCGAGGGGGCCAAAATTTCACCCCCTATAGTCAGCGATGGAGTCAGCTGACTATGCCGAGGTGCCGGCAGCCACAGCCACTCGGTCTTGGAAGGGTTGAGCCTGAGTCTGTTCCTCCCCATCCAGACCCTTACGGCCTCCAGGCAGCGGGCCATCACATCGAGGGCATTAGTTGGATAATGAAATGTCTGCAGGAAAGCATCCAAGCTCAGAGAGCACCAAAGACCCCACAGTCCTCCTCCTCCACCTCACTGCAACTCCCTCCCTTCTAGCACTGATCATGTTATTTAGTTGGGTGATGAGACTTCTGCAAGAAAAGACCCCACAATCCTCCTCATCCTCGTCCTCGTCCTCGTCCTCGTCCTCGTCCTCGTCCTCGTCCTCGTCCTCGTCCTCGTCCTCCTCCTCCTCCTCCTCCTCCTCCTCCTCCTCCTCCTCC
>NW_015388886.1:158928-163980 GCF_001527695.2 Protobothrops mucrosquamatus
ACCCAATTTAAAATTTTAGAATTTCGGATTTATGCCAGACCGGCCTCTTGGAACAGATAGGTCTTTAGGGCTCGGCGGAAGAGGCGTATGTCCCCCATTGTACGGAGGTCAGGGGGCAGCTCATTCCATAGGGTAGGAGCTGCCACAGAGAAGGCTCTCCCCCTGGGGGTCACCAGCCGGCATTGTCCGGCCGACGGCAACCTGAGGAGGCCTAATCTGTGGGAGCGGACTGGTCGAAGGGAGGTATGTGGCAGAAGGCGGTCCTGCAGATAACCTGGTCCACTGCCATGGAGCGCTCTAAAGATGGTCACCAACACCTTGAAGCGCACCCAGAAGGCCACAGGCAACCAGTGCAGCCCGCGCAGGAGAGGTGTCACATGGGTGCTCCTAGGAGCCCCAAAAATCCCCTGCGCAGCCGCATTCTGGATCAACTGGATCAACTGGATCAATTCTAGCACTGATGAAGTTATCTAGTTGGGTCATGAAACTGTGACCTAGTTGGGTCTGCAAGCAAACAACAAAGCTCAGAGAGCACCAAGGATCCCCCCAGTCGTTGTCCTCCTCCTCCTCCTCCTCCTCCTCCATCACCACCACAAATCCCACTCCCTTTGTGAGGTTACCTAGTTGGGTCATGAAACGTCTGCAAGAAAACCACCAAGTTCAAAGAGCACCAAGGACCCCACAGTTCAACCCTGAGCTACAGAGATTCTCTCCTATCAGAACAAGGGTGTCTGCCTAAATTCAGAGAATTACGATCCGGAGTCTTGGAACTATGATCATGTGATGTCTCATTTTACAAATCAAACAGAAGGTGAACATGACAGCAGCTGGTTTGATGTGACTGCACCCAATTTTACACACTTTCTCCCATGGTCGCGAAGTGATTCACACAGTTGTTAGCTTCATCTAGCTTCTCCCGTTGATTTTGCTTGTCAGAAGCTGGATGGGAATTTGCTAATCGCCATCCCATGCCCCCGGGGTGCTACAACCCTTGTAATTCCATGCCAGTTGCCAAATTCTAATCATGTGACCATGGGATGCTGCAACAGTCATAAGTGGAGGATTGGTTTAAGCCATTTTTCCCCCCAGTGATATTGTAACTTTGGACGGTTGTTAAACAAATGGTTTTATATTGAGAGTATCCAAAGACAGCTGAGAAGGTCTCAAATGTCAATCAAAAATACTTGCCAGTTCCAAAAGCCCAAATCATGATCCTGTGACCAGGGGGACATTGCAACAGTCGTAAATGCAAGGACCGGTCACGAGTAACTTTTTTCAGCACCCTTGTAGCTTTGAATGTTTGCTGAGTAAATGGTCGTAAGTTGAAGAATACCTGAAGATGACATTTGCAAGGACAGCTGTCTCTTTGGCACCAGTAAACCTGATCAAAATCCAGACCTGCAGGATTGTCTGTGGCAGAGGTCCCCAACCTTTTGGGCACCAGGGACCAGTTCCATGGAGAGAGGTTTTTCCGCGGACCGGAGGGTGCGTGGTTTTGTGTGCTGTCTGCATCCCGCGGATGGGGCTTTGCTTGTTTGTGCGGACCGGTTGCTGGCATGCCACGGCCCGGTACTGGTCCATGAACTGGGGGTTGGGGACCCCTGGTCTATGGAAAGGGGAGTTTTTGCAATCCTGGGGTTAGAAAAGTGTAATTTTTGTGGGGAATTCTCTACGGAAATAAATTTGCCTATATTCTGGAAGTCTGACCGCAGAGTTCTGCGCTTTCATTTATTTTTAATTATTTTGGGGACATAATTAAATGAGATTGCTGGGCCATTAAGTGTAATTTTGATCTAAGGGTTTATATAAGTTCCCAAGTGATGTTCGCTTATTGCAGATTGGGAAAATTTACAAAAACCATGATTCCCCTCCTTCGGCTTTCACTTTCCTCCTTCCTGGCACTTCTATATAGGCAGTCCTCGACTTACAGCCACAAACTGAGGCCAGAATTTCTGTTGCTAAGTGAGACGTTTGTTAAGTGAGTTTTGCCCCATTTTACGACCTCTCTTGCCACAGTTGGTAAGTGAACTGCTGCAATTGTTAAGTTAGTCACATGGTTGTTAAGTGAATCTCGCTTCCCTATTGACTTTCCTTGTCAGAGGGTCGCAAAAGTAGATCACATGACCCCGGGACACAGCAACCGTCATAAGTATGAGTAAGTTTCCAAGGGTCTGGATTTTGATCAGGTGACCACAGGGGTGCTGCAAAAGTCGTAAGTGTGAAAAATGGTCGGTCATAGGACACTTTTTTCAGTGCTGTTGTAACTGTGAACTGTCACTAAATGTACCATTGTAAGTCGAGAACTACCCGAATCTATTTACATATCCGTGGCACCCTTCCTTTTCAGGGTAAGCAGAGCGATGTAACTAAGTAGTAACAGCACGCAGAAGAAGTTAACATAGAATTACATAGAAAAACAGAGCTGGAAGGGACCTTGGAGGTCTTCTAGTCCAACCCCCTGCTCTGGCAGGAAACCCTCTACCATTTCAGAGAAGTGGTTGTCCAATCTCTTCTTAAAAGCCTCCAGCGATGGAGCACTCACAACTTCTGGAGGCAAGCCAGAAATTAGAGAAGAAGAAAGAAAATCTAAAGAAATCTGGTTCATCCCTGCAACTTTTACTGTAACTCCCCATTTCTTCTTGCTCTTAGAAACACTCCTGGCTCCCTCTGGGTGGGTATATTGCTTCATCCATTATATATACGGCCTTCCAAATCTCTCATGTTGTTTTTTGTGGAGGTCTTGTCCTACGTCTCTTGGCCTTCTCCTACCTCTTGACCAGGCATGTCAAACTCACGACGTCACATGATGTTGCGTGACGTATTGCAACTTTTCCCCCATTTACGGCAATGGGGTGGGCAAAGTTTTGGCATGACGCATCCAGCCCGTGGGCCAGCAGTTTGATATGCCTGCTCTTGACAAATTCACCCTTCCTTCCTTCCTTCCTTCCTTCCTTCCTTCCTTCCTTCCTTCCTTCCTTCCTTCCTTCCTTCCTTCCTTCCTTCCTTCCTTCCTTCCTTCCTTCCTTCCTTTCTCTCTCCCACACAACTCCTCCCCTCCCCTCCCCTCTTCTCTCCTCTTCTCTCTCTCCCTCTCTCTCCCACACAACTCCTCTCCTCTCCTCTCCTCCCCTCTCTCCTTTCCTTCCCTTTCCTTCTCTCTCCTCCCTTCCTATTTCCCTCCCTCCCCCATTTATTTATTTATTTTCTGCCTATCTCCCTTGTAGAGGGGCTCCAGAGGGTGTACCACATCATCGATAACATCAAACATTACCCTCAGAATAATTTTGGCTTAAATTTTTTTTAAATGATAAAAACACCAGTATAAAAATTTCAGAATGTGAGGCATTCCAAAATGGAAAATTAGCAGTTGCTAATGCAGGTGGTGTGGGCGTGGCGGTTTCTCATGTGACCAGACAGCCGGCTACATGGTTGTGTGGGCCTCAGTATCCCCCATGCAAGGATACACAGAAGGCCAAAAGATTGGCAGCTCACCTCTTTTGTCATTTGAGCCTCATTCATTCTTTCTAAATTAGAAAAGAAAAGGAGGAGGAAGAGGAGGAGGAGGAGGAGGAGGAGGAGATCCCAAAAAACACACTTCTGTGTGTGTCTTCCATGCCCATCCCTCTCCATATATATTTATAATTCAAAGCACATTCTCTCAGCTCCTCTGCTTTCTTAACCTTCCCTGCTTTTGATTTCCACCACACACTTCTTAAGTACCCTGTTCCTTCTGCATTCGACTTGCTTTTGCCATTCTCTTGACATACTCAACGGTCGCTCCCCTTTATTTAGAAGGGGATGGAAAAAAAATCTCCCTGACGCATTTCTGTAAACACACGTGGTGTTCTTTCTGCCTTGGGGAGGAAGGGCTGGAAGCCTCCTGCTGGATCCAGTTCAGTTCAGATGGCTTCCCTTGGGGATCCTTCCTTGTCTTTGTACAACTGCAGGAACCAAAACATCTTATTAGAATTCAGAAAGTGGCCGAGCGAAAAGAAACTGGATATTTTGTGTGCTGGGACTACACATTGTATAGAGACAGTCAACACAGATGTGTCAGGTGTGAAAGAACAGGTCCACATATGAAGGTCTAATTAAACTGATTTATTGCTAATTATGCCCATGCACAGGAATCTTTTCAGTTAATGGTCAGCACCTGCTAGGAGTCAGACAAGAGTCCATGTAATTCAAGGGGGCTCATTTGGTTACGAAGATTCTAGGCTGATTCCTCATTTCACTCCACCCCCAGCTTCTGCCAGCCCTTCACTTACAGTTGGATACATTTAGTGGATGGATAGATAGATGGATGGATGGAGATGTAGATCATGGATGGATGGATGGATGGATGGAGATATAGATAATGAATGGATAGATGGATGGATGCATGGATGGATGGATGTTGTCAGGCAGGAAAGATCAAGTCCGCATGTGAAGGACCAATTAAACTGATTTATTGCTAAAAGGTCCGTGCACAGGACTTCTTCTCAACTAACAGTCAGCACCTGCTAGAAGTTAGACAAGGGTCCATGGAATTCAAGGGGGTTGGACTTAGTTCATTTGATTATGAAGAGATTCTAGGCTGGTTCCTCATTTCACTCCGCCACCAGGTTCTACCAGTCCTTCACCTACAGTTGGATAAATGGACAGATGGAAATATAGATGTTGGATGGATGGATGGATGGATGGATGGTTGTATGTTATGACCGGGAAGTGGGCACATAAGCAACACAGCCAAAGTGAAGGGTTAACTCCCTTTTATTGCTCCAATTTTCTCCCAAAATTCCCACCGTTCACTGCAGGTCCCAGAGCAAGCTCTAAACACAAACGCACACCTCCAATAGTTCCTGGCTTCTAGAAGTCCAGGGGAGCAGCACAGTTCAGAAAACTTGGTCATTGAGCATCCTCATTGCACGGAGGGTTCGCTGGGACTGCAGCACAACCCGGAGCAGAGCTGTGTTACTGCAAAGTCTGGCAAGGCAAGGCAAGGCAAGGCAAGGCAAGGCAAGGCAAGGCAAGGCAAGGCAAGGCAAGGCAAGGCAAGGCAAGGCAAGGCAA
>NW_015388886.1:164220-165475 GCF_001527695.2 Protobothrops mucrosquamatus
AAAGCAAGGCAAGGCAAGGCAAGGCAAAGCAAGGCAAGGCAAAGCAAGGCAAGGCAAGGCAAGGCAAGGCAAAGGCAAGGCAAGGCAAGGCAAGGCAAAGGCAAGGCAAGGCAAAGGCAAAGGCAAAGGCAAGGCAAGGCAAGGCAAGGCAAGGCAAGGCAAGGCAAGGCAAGGCAAGGCAAGGCAAAGGCAAGGGCAAGGGCAAGGGCAAGGGCAAGGGCAAGGGCAAGGGCAAGGCAGGGCAAGGCAAGGGCAAGGCAGCAAGATGTTGTTAATAGCAAGTGTGACTAGAAAAATGCAATGTTTGTTCCTGGCATGACCCTCCCCACAGTGTCTCTTTAAATCAGTGGTTCTCAACCTGTGGGTCGGGACCCCATTTGGGGTCGATCAACCATTTCATGGGGGTCGCCAAGCAAGGCTGTCCGCCATTTTTTTTGTCCGCCATTTGTTTTGTCCGCCATTTTTTTCCCCTTTTCCGGCGGGTGCCTTACCTCCCTTGGGCTGGGCCAGCTGGTGGTCGGCCTGCTCCGTCTCTGCCGCTTGCCAGCTACGCCTTGGCCGGCACAGGGGGCGGAACCACGCATGCGCGGCTCCTCCCGGGCAGGGAAAGTCCTCGACTTACGACCGGTTGGGTAGTCCTCGACTTACGACCGGTTTAGTCCTCGACTTACGACCAGTTGGGGTCGCGGCATTAAAAAGGTTGAGAACCACTGCTTTAAATCCTATTCCCCAGGTGAGCCTTGGGTGGGGCACCCTCCTTCCTAGTAGTCAGTTCGCCATGCCCTGACTCCACCTCCTCTCCATTCTCCATGCTCAGAAGGGGAGGCAGGTGCTCGTCGGAGGTCTCTGGAGGTCTGTCGCTCCTCTGCTCTACTCCCTGCCATTTCCATCTCCTTCCCCCTCACTCGGTCATCCTGCACCATCTCTTCCTCTCTGGTGACCCTTCTGAGGCCCTAGAGACCTGGGACTGCCTCTTCTTCCTCCTCCTCCTCCTCCTCCTCCTCCTCCTCCTCCTCCTCCTCCTCCGGTCGTTCCTCTTGGCCCAGAGAGGCAACGCCATTTCCTTCCATCAGCCTCAGCTCCATCTCCTCCTCCTCCTTAGACCCAAGCTCTGAAAGGGCCATGACAATGGAGATATAGATGATGGATGGATAAATTGATGGATGGATGGATCAGGCAGGAAAGAACAGGTCCAATCACTTTGATTTACTGCTAAAAAGCCTATGCACGGGAATCTTCTCAACGGATGGTTAAC
>NW_015388886.1:165935-169102 GCF_001527695.2 Protobothrops mucrosquamatus
CCATTTCCTTCCATCAGCCTCAGCTCCATCTCCTCCTCCTCCTTAGACCCAAGCTCTGAAAGGGCCATGACAATGGAGATATAGATGATGGATGGATAAATTGATGGATGGATGGATCAGGCAGGAAAGAACAGGTCCAATCACTTTGATTTACTGCTAAAAAGCCTATGCACGGGAATCTTCTCAACGGATGGTTAACACTTGCTTGGAGTTAAATCAGAATCAGTGGAATTCAATGGGGGTTGGAGTTAGTCCATTTGTGGCTACCTAGGGCAGTGATGGCGAACCTTTTAGAGACGGAGTGCCCAAACTGCAACCCAAAACCCACTTATGTATTGCTGGGTGCCGGGTGGGTGTGGCCCACTCGGCGGGTGCAGCTACAGTGGGCTTGGCAGACTGGGTGGGCGTGGCCACTGGATGGGTGTGGCTGCAATAGGCATGGCAGATTGGGTGGCCATGTCCGGGGTGGGCGTGGCCACCTTGTTGTTGCTTATGGGGAGGGACACCTGTGGGAGCCGGGCAGGGTTGGGGGAGATCCGGGGGGGGTCTCTGGCGGGTGGGATGGTGGGCTCCCCAATGGTGGCTCTAGGCTGGCTGGCTTTAGGCCAGTGATGGCGAACGTTTAGAGACCACGTGTGCTGGGGCAATGGCGTGTGCCCACAGAGAGGGCTCTGTGTGCCGCCTCTGGCACACGTGCCATAGGTTCGCCATCACTGACCTAGGGATTCTAGGCTGATCCCTCTTTTCACTCTGCCCCCCCCCCCAGATTCTGCCGCTCCTTTTCGTACATCAGATCTTTTCTTTCTCCTCTTTGAAAATACTAGTATACTAAATATTAGTATTGCCAGATCTAGAGAACTTATATGGAGCATCAGAGCATGGCTAGCCAACAACTCAGGGATGCCATCTGTTGTTTTCCAATGATTGTGTTTGAACATATTTGACAAGCACACCCACACCTCCCTTTACAGCACACAATGTAAGTACCAAAGAGGAAATAAAGTGGAAATAGGAAGGCAGAAATCTGTTCTCTTCCACTAACCCCATGGAAAAATGGGAGAATTCCAAGTGTTTCTATCTCCTGGATCTCTTAGGGGACTGGAGGCTAAAACATATGAAGAACAGTTGAGGGATTGGGCATGTCTAGTCTAGTGAAAAGAAGACCTAGGGGAGACATGATAACAGTATTCCAGTATTTGAGGGGCTGCCACAAAGAAGGGGGGGGGCAACCTATTCTCCAAAGCACTGGAAGGCAGGACAAGAAGAAATGGATGGAAACTAATCAAGGAGAGAAGCAACCTGGAATTAAGGAGAAATTTCCTGACAGTGAGGACAATCAATCAGTAGAATGACTTGCCTCCAGAAGTTGTGGATGCTTCATCACTGGAGGTTTTTAAGGAGAGATTGGACAGCCATTTTTGTCTGAAGCAGTATAAGGTTTCCTGTTTGAACAGGGGGTTGGACTAGAAGATCCAAGTTCCTTCCAACTCTGTTATTCTACTTGGCTTCAGATACCAAGACCTTTTGCTCCAGAATGCATCCTGTAGAAGGGTGACCATCCTACAAAACATTTGGAGGTTCACACAGCATCCTTCACCTGATTAGCAAATCCACCTGATTTCCAGCTCTGACTGCATATTCCACCATACACTGAGCAGTTTGGCTTTGCACACCTCATTATGTAGACCAGTGGTGGTGAACCTATGGCACGTGTGCCAGAGGCGGCACTCGGAGCCCTCTCTGTGGGCACGCACGCTGTCTCCCCAGCCCCCCTCCCCACACGGCCCCCTCCTCACCAGCAGCCCCCCGGAGGAGAGTCACCCATGGGCGTGACCCGCATGGAGCAGTGCAGCCAAGGACATGGCAGCCGGGCAGCAGGGACAAGACTCCGCCCTTGCACTCCATCACGCGCAATGATGTTGCGGGGTGCGGGCAGAGGGCATGGGTGCCATGGCGCTGCAGGGCCACCTGGGCAATCTGCGGCGGGCCATGGAGGCCATGAGTGGCCCTGCGGACAGGCAGGGCAGTGGGTGGGCAGGGGCGGAGAGGCAGGGTGGGAGGCGGAGCGGGGGGTGGGCGGGTTTTGGGCACTCGGTTTCTAAAAGGTTTGCCATCACTGATATAGACAAACTGAGAGTGTAAAACCTAGCTCTCCTTGGCTTGCCAAACAATTTGGGGCAAACCCAGCTACTAAACTGATCTGCTCACCTGCACTTGGCAATTTTCATTTTCAAAGGTTGCTAACAATTAGCTGGGCATCAAGGCCCCGTTCAATCTACAGGTCACCACTGTTTCTCAGCCTTGGCAATTTTGAGATGTGTGGACTTCAACTCCCAGAATTCCCCAGCCGTCAATGAAACAACCTCCCAATTTATATCATCATTTCCACGATTGTCCTGCACTTAAGCAGGAAAAAACAAAAACAAATGCACAGGTACAGAATAGACCACATCTGGGCCAACAGTAGCAACTGTGAGAGGGATCTTGGCGTCCCAGTGGCCCATCACCTAAGTATGAGCCAGCCGTGTGCGGCAGCAGCCAAAAAAGGCCAACACAGTCCTAGGCTGCATGAACAGAGGGATAGAATCAAGATCACAAGAAGTGTTAGTACCACTTTATATTGTGCTGGCGAGGACACACTTGGAATATTGCATCCGTTTTTGATCGCCATGATATAAAAAAGATGTTGAGATTCTAGAAAGAGAGCAGAGAAGAGCAACAGAGTGATAAAGGGAAGTGGAGACAAAATTGTATGATGAACAATTGAAGGAACTAGCTATGTCTAGTCCAGGGGTAGGCAACCTCGGCTCTTTTATGACTCCTGGACTTCAACTCCCAGAATTCCCGAGTCAGCATAGCTCACTCAGGAATTCTGGGAGTTGAAGTCCATGAGTCATAAAAGAGCCGAGGTTGCCTACCCCTGCTCTAGTCTAACAAAGAGAAGGAACAGGGGGGCATGATAACTCTCTTCCAGTAATTTTAGGGGCTGTCAAAGAGAGGAAGGGGTTGATGTATTCACTTGAGGCTAGGACAAGAAACAACAGGTGTATGATCATTAAAGCAGCATCTAATCTATAATGAACAGCACCTTTCACAGTGGGGTCATTTCTTATTTTTACCCCTACCCTTAAAAAAGCTTTTTCCTAAATCATCATGACTAATATCAC
>NW_015388886.1:171938-181179 GCF_001527695.2 Protobothrops mucrosquamatus
GACAGGCTTTTTCACTGGACCCCAGCCAACGAAATGAAATTCAAGAATGAAAAAAGTAAGGTTTGACATTTAGGCAAGAAAAATCAAATGTACAGCTACAGATTAGGTGAACCCTGGCTCAATAGTAGTAACTGTGAGAGGGATCTCGGAGTCCTAGTGGACAATCACTTAAATAGGAGCCAGCCGTGTGCTGCAGCTGCCAAAAAGGCCAACACATTGCTGGGCTGCATTAACAGAGGGATAGAATCAAGATCACGTGAAATGTTAATGCCACTTTACAATGCCTTGGTAAGGCCACACTCGGAATATTGCATCCAGTTTTGGTCACCGCGATGTAAAAAAGATGTTCAGACTCTAGAAATAGCACAAAGAAGAGCAAAAAAGATGATCAGGGGACTGGAGGCTAAAACATACGAAGAACAGTTACTGGAATTGGGTAGGTCTAGTTTAATGAAAAGAAAGACTAGGGGCGACATGATAGCAGTCTTCCAATATCTCAGGGGTTGTCACAAAGAAGAGGGGGGTCAACTTATTCTCCAAAGCATCTGAAGGCAGGACAAGAAACAATGGATGGAAACTAAACAAGGAAAGCAGCAACCTAGAACTAAAAAGAAATTTTCCTAACAATGAGAACAATTAACCAGTGGAACAGAAGTTGCGTCCAGAAGTCGCGGGTGCTCCAACACTGGAGGATTTTAAGAAGAGATTGGACAACCATTTGTTTAAAATAGTATAAGTTTTCCTGTCTGCGCAGACCTCCCTTCTGTTGAAACATTTCATTGTGATGCCTTCCACCAGCAGAAAAAAAAAAAAGAATTCATTTACTTTTGGCTGAGACGCAAGTTGCTAAAATGCAACTCCAAACTTTCCCTCAATACATTTGAATTAATTCCGTGCCATTTCTGATGATGGAATGAATTCCTGACCTTGCCTTCTACCGTTTCAGCAGGAAAAAAATAATGCACCCAACAGCACGCTTGCAATTGTTACGTAATTCAAATGCACTGTAGCCAATAAATATCAATAGCATAACTCAAGTCAACGTATATTCTTCTTTGAGAAAGCAGAGCATTGTTGTCTCTGTGTTCGCAGGGTCTTTGATACTTTGGGGCATAAGAAAGGAAGGATGGACCACACAAAGGTGTCCATGGGGGGAAGGGGATATAAAAAAAATATCAAGATAGTGGCTGTGAATACAGTAGCGACCAAGATTGTGGAAACCTTTTGGGAAAAAAGGATTTTTGAGGTTTGATGGCTAATAACACCACTTTTTATGGGAGTAGTACCATAAAATTATATATCAATGGAAATATAATTTAATCAAGAACGTAATGCAACAAAGTTTGTTCAATTATCTGTACTGTATTCTATGAAAAGTTATAGCCAAATAACCAGAAAAAGGAAGCACAACTTGCTTAGGTTGATCTCAGGTAGCTTTCCTTCATCTGATGGAAGCCAATGAGCGTGAATGTTTAGAGAGCCAATCAGGTGTCATCTTGTTTTGGCAATGAGCCAATCAGATCACAGTAGGATTCAGTGATTGATGTCATGTGTTGAAGCAGAGACGAGGACATTTATCAGTGTGTTATGTGATCGCTGTCAAGTTGGTTTGGGTTTTTCTGTGTTCTTTCATTTAGTGAGCTTGTAAAATGTAATAGAATTAAAGTAATGGTGCAAAGAGTTGATTGGTTGCCCAAAAAGCGATGTAAAATAGTATTATTAAGTGAACAAGGCTACAGTTATAAAGAAATTAGAAGAAAAATGGGTGGAAACTTAACCAAAGGTGGCATTTCTACTGTATACTTTCCCCAAAAGGTTTCCACAATTTTGGCCACTGCTGTACATGTAAGAAAAGGATGGGTTTTAAGAGTCTGATCTTGACCTTTTTTGAGACCCATGTCACTGCTTGGTCAAAAATAAGCCTCTGTTTTTCATCTGGAAAAATTAACTGCTGTAATTAAAGGGAAAAGTGGTATCTTGTTGAGTTTCTACTGGAAAATTAGTTCTAGACTTTGGGCCTGAAATAGGAAGAAAAATGAACTTTTGATTTTGGGTATTGATGATTCAGTTTCAGTGTTTCTCAACCTTGACAATTTTAAGGCATGTGGACTTCAACTCCCAGAATTCCACAGCCAGCATTGCTGGCTGTGGAATTCTGGGAGTTGAAGTCCACATGCCTTAAAATTGTCAAGGTTGAGAAACACTGAGTTAGTTGATATTCTAGAAATGGCGAATCCAGCTAGTCCTTGACTCTCAACCGTTTAGTGACTGTTTGAAGCTACAACGGCACTGAAGAAAGGAACTTAGGACCGTTTTTCACACTTACAACCGTTGCAGCTTCCCCTTGGTCACGTGATCAGAATTTGGGCACTTGGCAACTGGCATGTACTGTATTTGTGACGGTCGCAGTGTTCCTGGGTCACGTGATCCCCTTTTGCAACCTTCTCACAGGTAAAGTTGATGGGGAAGCCAGATTCACTTAACAACCATGTCACTAACTGAACAACTGCAGGGATTCACTTAATAACGGTGGCAGGAAAGGTCATAATATGGGGCAAAACTCACTTTACAACTGTCTCGCTTAACAATGCAAATTTTGGGTTCAACTGTGATCGTAAGTTAACCTGTACTCACTAAATATAGGTAGTCCTCAACTTACAGCCAAGAAAGCCGGCTGGGTGACTTTGGGCCAATCACCAGGAGACAGGGAGTTCTAGTCCCGCCTTAGGCATGAAAGCCGGCTGGGTGACTTTGGGCCAATCACCAAGAGACAGGGAGTTCTAGTCCCACCTTAGGCATGAAAGCCGGCTGGGTGACTTTGGGCCAATCACCAAGAGACAGGGAGTTCTAGTCCTGCCTTAGGCATGAAAGCCAGCTGGGTGACTTTGGGCCAATCACCAGGAGACAGGGAGTTCTAGTCCCGCCTTAGGCATGAAAGCCAGCTGGGTGACTTTGGGCCAATCACCAGGAGACTTTGAATTCTAATCCCACCTTAGGCATGAAAGACAGCTGGGTGACTTTGGGCCAATCACCAGGAGACTGTGAATTCTAGTCCCGCCTTAGTAATGACAGCTGTCTGGGTCAGTCCCTCTCTCTCAGCCCAGCCCACCTCACAAGATTGTTGTGAGCAAAACGTATTGGATATGTTCATCGCCTTAAGTTATTTGTAAAAATAATCAAGCCAGCACACAAATAAATAACTAAATAATTAAATAACCAACCAACCAACTAACCAATTAACCAATTAAATAACTAAATAACGTTCTTAGAAGGAGGCTGGCTCCCCACTTGCTTCCTTTGCTCCATAGCAAAAAAAAAAAAAAAAAAAAGTCTCGGCCCTCTGAATGGAGAGCAAGGAAGTAAATTTGGAACTATGCAAATCACTCAGAAATTGCTATTTTAGTCCATTTCCAGTAGCAGCCAATTTCCTTTGGGGAGAAACAGATGCTCCTGTTTAAAGCAGCACCGTCTGCCTGGAAGTGGACTCGTTCCACTTCACAAACGTTACACTCGGTGTGGCCCACACGAAGCACGACGGAGCAGGAGGCAGCTGCAGCTATTTTATTTTATTTTTTTTTAAAAAGAAATATTTTCAAAAAGCTGCCTTATCCCTGAATTTCAGCAAAAAATTTTCAGAAATGGGGCACCCAACGTAGCTCTGGCTTCTTTTATCCACCAGCTGCTGGTAGCTGTTTTTCTCCCCGCGGGAAAATTGGTGGGTTAGACGGAGAATTTTTTATTTCCTCTTTCTGAGGAAAGAATGTGTGATTAAGGCATGTCTCCCTTGAAAGGGATGAGGGATGCGTAAGACAGATTAGACTGTATGGAACTTTAAATGGGATCTAATTTTTGCTTCTTAGTGTGTAGAGTAGTTTCAACTCCGTAAGACTTTTTTTTTTCCCCAAAAAAAAAATCCTGAGAAAAAATTGCTTCCTCTGGATAAGGCAACAGAAGATATTTTTGAATGTTTCAGGTGGCCCAAGCTCTGGTTTTGCTTATTTTTTTTCTTTTAGCAACAAAAATCCTTCATTTTCTTACACAATGATGGAGATTTCCGTTGGTTCTGCTTTCTATTTGCAGCGGTTCCAACTTTACAGATTCTTTCCTCTTCTTGTTAATGAAAAATGAATTCTAAGAGACTTCGTTCCATTTGGGTTGATTTTTCCACTGCTGATGCACTAGAAGGGGGGAAATTTTCCAAATCTTCCCTTTTTCATTTCTAGAGTGTAAATTAAATTTAAAGTTGTAGATAGATAGATAGATAGATAGATAGATAGATAGATAGATAGATAGATAGATAGATGGATGGATGGATGGATGGATGGATGGATGGATGGATGGATGGATGGATGGATGGATGGATGGATGGATGCAGGGCTTTTTTTCTCATAGAATGCCTAGAATGGAGTTCCGGTACCTTTTTTGGATGGAACCTTGTAGGGTAGGCAAGGCGGGTTGTATGATGTGTGTGAGTTCCGGCACCTTTTTTTTTTTTTTGTTTAGAAAAAAAGCACTGGATGGATGGATGGATGGATGGATGGAAGGAAAGATAGATAGATAGATAGATAGATAGATAGATAGATAGATAGATAGATAGATAGATAGATAGATAGATAGATAGATAGATAGATAGATAGATATTTAAGTGAATGATGTTTTATCTGGCTTCTGCATTTAACTGAGCATCAGGCAAGCTTCACTCATATCTGGCTGTTCCCCCAAGCAGAAGTGGTCCCCCAAAATGCAATGATTTCCAGATTTTTAAAATATTTCTACTTACTATATTCATAAAAGTAAATCTTGGTGTCCTAGTGCAGAGGTCCACAACCTTTTGGGCACCAGGGACTGGTTCCATAGAGAGAGGTTTTTCCACGGACTGGAGGGAGCATGGTTTGTGTGCTGCCTGCATCCTGCGGATGGGGCTTCGTTTGTTTATGTGGACCGGTTGCTAGCATGCCATGGCCCGATACTGGTCCACAGATCGGGGGTTTGGGATCCCTGTCCTAGTGGATTAGCGCTTAAATATAAGCCAACTTCCTCCTCCAAATTTTGTATAAAAGAATGGAAGCTAATCAAGGAGAGAAGCAACCTGGAACTAAGGAGAAACTTCCTAACAGTGAGAAAAATTAGCCGGTGGAACGGCTTCCCTCCAGAAGTATTGGGTGCTCTATCGCTGGAGGTTTTTAAGACAGCTATTTCTATGACATGGCCTGAGCAGGAGGTTGGACTAGAACACTTTCAAGGTCCTTTCTAGTTCTGTTATTCTGTTCTGTTCTGGTTGCACCTGTTCAACATAGCTCTTAGCATAATTAGAGTAGAGTAGAGTAGAGTGGAGTGGAGTGGAGTGGAGTGGAGTGGAGTGGAGTGGAATGGAATGGAATGGAACGGAACGGAACGGAACAGAGCTGGAAAGGACCATGGAGGTCTTCTAGTCCAGCCCCCTGCTCAAGCAGGAGAACCTATACCATCTCAGACAGGTGATTGTCTACTCTCTTCTTAAAAATCTCCAGTGATGGAGCATCCACAATTTCTGGAGTCAAGCTGGTTCCACTGGTTAATTGTCCTCACTGTCAGGAAGTTTCTCTTTAATTCCAGGTTGCTTCTCTCTTTGATCAGTTTCCAACCATTGTTTCTCATCCTTCCCTTTGGTGCTTTGGTAAACAACTTGTCCCCCTCTGCCTTGTGGCAGCCCCTCAGATACTGGTACACTGCTATCATGTCTCCCTTATTTCTTCTTTTCTTTAGACTAGCCAAACCCAAGTCCCGCAGCCATTCTTCGTGTGTTTTAGTCTCCAGAGCCCTGATCACCCTAGTTGCTCTTCTCTGAATTCTCTTCTCAGAATTGCACACCAGAAAAAAGAAGAAAAGCAGAGGTATAAGAGATCTGCTTCGGATTGATAAAAGCGTTTTGGAGAATTGCAAAAGCCGAAAGACCAATTTACACCTGGTCTGGATTGATTATAAAAAGGCATTTGATTCATCACCCACAGAGTTGGATTATCAAATATTTGGAAACAACTGGTGTCGGTGAAAATATTACAATATTTATAGGAAAAAAAATAATGAAGACAGAATTCAGGGTTGGAAATGAAAAACACGGGCTTGTGAACAAGAGGAGAGGCACCTTCCAGGGTGACTCATTATCACCCTTATTTGTCACTGCCAGGATCCCACTTTAAAGAAAACAAATCTTGGCTCTCAAGCAGCAAAAAAAAAATGCTAATAAAAGCCCACATTAGCTTTATATGGATGAGCTTTATGGAAAATCAGAATGCTGGCAAAGAAAAACATTAGGTGGTCAATTTCTACAAAAGATTGAGTGGAAAGGGGATAAAGATATAACTTGGCAAAGACTTATGACTGGAACATTACATAAAATCTGAAAGTTTGATTTTGGCTGACCAAGAACAAGCTATTCAAACTAATGCAGCCAAGGGCAGAGTTGAAAAAAAAAATCATCAAATGTTTCAAAGTGCAGATCATTGTTGAAAGAAGCAGAAGAAACAGTGGATCGTATACTCAGCGCATACAAAAAGATCACACAAACTGATTATAAAAAAAAATGACATTATACAATTACCAAAATGATTCACTGGAATATCTGTACAGTAGTGGCCAAAATTGTGGAAACCTTTTGGGAAAAGTGTACAGTAGAAATGCCGCCTTTGGTTAAGTTTCCACCCATTTTTCTTCTAATTTCTTTATAACTGTAGCCTTGTTCACTTAATAATACTATTTTACATCGCTTTCTGGGCGAGCGGTCAACTCTTTGCACCATTACTTTAATTTTACTACGTTTTAAAAGCTTACTAAATGAAAGAACACAAAAAACCCCAACCAACTTGATAGCGATCACATAACACACTGACAAATGTCCTCGTCTCTGCTTCAACACATGACATCAATAACTGAATCCTACTGTGATCTGATTGGCTCATTGCCAAAACAAGATGATACCTGATTGGCTATCTAAACACTCATGCTCATTGGCTACAATCAGATGAAGGAAAGCTACCTGATATCAACCTAAGCAAGTTGTGCTTCCTTTTTCTGGTTATGTATGTACATACATACATACATACACACATACATAATAGAGGTCAAATAGATGCTGGAGGACAGATGCTGGAGGATGGATGGATGGCTGCACAGATATGGATGGACAAAAATGACAGGTGATAAATATAGATACATATATAGATAGCAGATATAGTTATAAATAGCGTGAACACAGAGCTAGACCGCAAACTCGAAGCCAAACCAAAGCCTGGTATGCTACATCACAGCCTTCTGCTCTGGACACCACATCACAGAACTCAGGGGGTTACAATGCTAAAGCTCAGGATGTTACAACACAGCCAACCACCCAGGATGTTGCAACACAAAACTCAGGATATCACTACACTAGATCTCAGGATGTAATCACACAACCCATTACCCAAGTCGCTATAACACAAAAGACTAATGGGCACACAGCCAGCACCTCAACTACTCAGGATGTTACGAAACAGCTGAACAATCCGCAAACAATAGCTCCCACACAGCCAACCGATCCACCTACAGCAACTAAGCCAGCACTCCACACACCCCCACCAATATTTATAGAGAGACGGCAGCTCTGATCACACTTTGCTCGCACAAGCACCAAGCCGAAGACCCCAGCCTGAAGATGACGAGTGGGACCTCATCCAAACGTCGCCAAGATACTCTCAATCTTACACGGGAAAAGATCCGAATACGCCAAGACCTGCATACCTGTACCCGTGAAAATCTATGAAAACACACACACACACACACACACACACACACACACACATGATAGATATAGCTATAAATAGATGGTAGATAATAGAGACAGACTGACTGACTGACTGGATGTATGGATGTACGGATGCATGCATGTATGTATGTATGTATGTATGTATGTATGTATGGATGGATGGATAGAAACATACACTTCTGAAACAGGCTTCCAAAGCTCCTATATGCTTCTTGCTCATTCTCTCATTCACAGCTGTCCCTGGATATGCTGTTCAGTCAATGACCTCAATCTCTCCTCTCCAACCTTAGGGTGATTTATTCCTTGCATTATTTCAGGCTCATTTTCTTTGAAGCTGATGGATCTCAGTTAGCACTTTCCATCTCCAATGCTCTTCGCAAGCATTTGCTAATTAATTCATGCCCGCCAATCTCCCTCACTCCCAGGCAGGAAAAGTTTCATGTTGAGGCCTCTTTGGAGTGCGGGCTGGGCTCCGAACTCAAGGGAACTCAACCTCCTGGGTGTGCATCACAGAGCTTACACAGCAACACCAGAATGACAAAAATGACATGATAGAAGTCTTCCAATATCTCAGGGGCTGCCCCAAAGAAGAGGCAGTCAAGCTATTCTCCAAAGCGCTTGAAGGCAGGACAAGAAGCAACGGATGGAAACTAAGCAAGGAGAGAAGCAACCTAGAACTAAGGAGAAACTTCCTGACAGTTAGAACAATTAACCAGTGGAACAACCTGCCTCCAGAGGTGGTAAATGCTCCAACACTGGAAGTTTTTAAGAAGAGACTGGACAGCCATTTGTCTGGAACGGTATAGGGTTTCCTGCCTGAGCAGGGGGTTGGACTAGAAGACCTCTAAGGTCCCTTAGGACTAGGGGTGCCATGATAGCAGTCTTCCAATATCTCAGGGGCTGTCCCAAAGAAGAGGCAGTCAAGCTATTCTCCAAAGCGCCTGAAGGCAGGACAAGAAGCAACGGATGGAAACTAATCAAGGAGAAAAGCAACCTAGAACTAAGGAGAAACTTCCTGACAGTTAGAACAATTAACCAGTGGAACAACCTGCCTCCAGAAGTGGTGAATGTTCCAACACTGGAAGTTTTTAAGAAGAGACTGGACAGCCATTTGTCTGGAACAGTGTAGGGTTTCCTGCTTGAGCAGGGGGTTGGACAAAGATGTTTAGAGGTCTGGAGGCTAAAATATATAAGGAACAGTTGCTGGAATTGGGTATGTCTAGTTTAACAAAGAGAAGGATGAGGGGGGACATGATAGAAGTCTTCCAATATCTCAGGGGCTGCCCCAAAGAAGAGGGAGTCAAGCTATTCTCCAAAGCAGCTGAAGGGCAGGACAAGAAGCAACGGATGGAAACTAATCAAGAAGAGAAGCAATTCCTGGAATTAAGGAGAAACTTCCTGACACTTAGAACAATTAACCAGTGGAACAACCTGCCTCCAGAAGCGGTGAATGCGCCAACA
>NW_015388886.1:181367-183598 GCF_001527695.2 Protobothrops mucrosquamatus
GAGGACCTTCCGAGCAAACAGTTTTTCTTGCAAAATTTCCTTGAGCACCAGCCTTTGCTCAACCATTTCCTTCTCTTTCCCTCCCGGTGTCATTTTGTCATTTCCAGAACTGAAGCTGCGCCTCAACAAAAGCAGTCAGACGTGGAAAGTGTGCTCAGAGGAGGCCATTCATGCCTGGCTCAGTAGAGAGATCATGTCAGTTTTCTTCAGATTGGTGCTTTATGGAACCTTTATGGATTGCAATTCTTATACTGGCCGGGGATTATGTCCTTTGTAGTCCCAGCGCAACTGAAGCTGGAGCACCGAGTTAGAGAAAGCCAGATTAATAATATGCCAGAATTATGTTGGAATTGGGAAATCTTTATGCAAAACTACAATGAATTATTCACCATCTAACCTGCAGATCTATCTTGAAATGAGGATGCTTTAGGAATGGTCCATGTTCCCCACCAAGGCTCTGTACCAGGCAATTTAAAGGTTCCCTTGTAACTGGGCTGGAGAAATGGAATGTGGTTGCATATTCTTTGCTCTTTAATAAACCTAAATGTGTGCCTTCCATCTTCCACCCCAGCCCCTGGTTCCCAACCCCGTCTGGAAATCAGAAGTAGCGAATGGGAAGTTCCATCCTGAATAGGAAGAAGGAAGAAAGAAGAAGGCAAAAGGAAGAAGGAAGAGGAAGAGAGGAAGAAGAGGAGGAGGAGGAAGTGGAAGTGGAAGAGGAAGAGGAGGAGGAGGAGGAGGAAGAAGAAGAAGAAGAAGAAGAAGAAGAAGAAGAAGAAGAAGAAGAAGAAGAAGAAGAAGAAGAAGAAGAAGAAGAAAGAAGGAAGGAAGGAAGAAGAGGAGGAGGAGGTGGAAGAGGAAGAGGAGGAGGAGGAAGAGAAAGAGAAAGAGAAAGAGAAAGAGGAAGAGGAAGAAGAAGAAGAAGAAGGAAGAAGAAGAGGAAGAGGAAGAAGAAGAGGAAGAAGAAGAGGAAGAAAAAAGAAGAAAGAAGGAAGGAAGGAAGAAGAGGAAAAGGAGGAGAAGGAGGAGGTGGAAGAGGAAGAGGAGGAGGAGGAAGAGGAAGAGGAAGAGGAAGAAGAAGAAGAAGAAGAAGAAGAGGAAGAGGAAGAGGAAGAAGAAGAGGAAGAAGAAAGAAGGAAGGAAGAAGAGGAAAAGGAGGAGGAGGAGGAGGAGGAGGAGGGAGGAGGAGCAGTGGTGGGATTCAGATGGTTCGCACCACTTTGGCAGAACCGGTAGCTAATTTTATGTTGCCCAGGCCCAGAACAGACTTCCGGAAGCGGCCTCCACACAGAGAACCGGTTGTTCACATATTTGAATCCCACCACCGAGGAGGAGTTGGAAGGGACCTTGAAGCAGATTGGGGCAGCTTTCTGCCTTTGTTAAGGAGATTTTTCTCCTCTTCTCCTTCAGGGGAAATATTCTATTCTGCTTCTTTTCTTATTCTGGGGAATATTTTATTCTAGGGAGCGGTCCTTCTTACAATAAGCAACACATTTCTAGATGGAAATGTGATCCTTGAAGCCTGCTTCGTATATTGGGTGACTTTGTGAAACAGCTGATCAAGACTATGCAGATTTTCAAAATGTTATTCAAAAATAAAGATATTCAAAAATAGACTGGGAAACCATTTGACTACGATGGAATAAGGTCTCCTGTCTTGAGCAGGAAGGTGGACTAGAAGACCTTCAAGATCCCTTCCAGCCCTGGGATTCTATGTTTTATGATTTCTTTGGAACCACTTTGCTTATCTAGAAATGAAATGGCTTGGTTTAGCACAGGGGTAGGCAACCTTAGTTCTTTTATGACTCGTGGACTTCAACTCCCAGAATTCCTGAGCCAGCCTGGCTCAGCTTGGAAACCTCTCCCTTTCCCCTCAGCATGGTTGGCTCAGGAATTCTGGGAGTTGAAGTCCATGAGTCATAAAAGAGCCAAGGTTGCCTACCCCTGTCCTAAGTCCTCCTGTTCTAAGTGGTGCGCCTCCTAGGCCAGGGGTAGGCAACCTTGGCTTTTTTATGACTTGTGGACTTCAACTCCCAGAATTCCTGAGCCAGAATGGCTCAGCTTGGAAACCTCTCCTTTTCCCCTCAGCATGGCTGGCTCAGGAATTCTGGGAGTTGAAGTCCACGAGTCATAAAAAGAGCCAAGGTTGCCTACCTCTGGAACTTTAGCAAAAAAAATGAAAACACTTTTTTTTAATTGAAAATTTTATAAAAGTTTTACAATATAATTCC
>NW_015388886.1:186240-192169 GCF_001527695.2 Protobothrops mucrosquamatus
TGTCCCTGGCCCCTGCATGCCACCTCTCGGGGTTCCATGTCCCGTCCTTGAGGTAGGCCCTAGGAATGTTGCTGGGCCAGGCCTGCGCGAGGGGTGAGTCGCGCAGGGCCAGCAGGACCGTCCTAGAATACATAGTCCGATGCAAGGAGTCCATGGCACAGAGGGGGGATATATTATTGGTGGATCTCAGATCTTCTAATCGAAGCCAGGGAACATTAATCAACTATTAAAATAACAAATCTATAACATCCTTTAACTCTCTTTTAAACAAATATACTAATATTAAACACAATAATTATAACATCATATAAACTACATTAATACTCTAAGATTCACTCAAAAACCAAATGAAACTTTGTAGTCCCATATTTACTCTCAATATGAAAACACTTTTGAGAAAACTGTAGGGCTGAGTTACACCACAAACAGCCATTTGACTTTATTTCTCTCGAAAATGGAATTCATTTTGTGCAAAAGCATATTTTTAAAACATTTTACCAAACTGCCTTGTCCTAAACTAGCGATTTTTCATAATAAGGCAGGAAGCGTCTGCTCACCGAGATCAGAAGAAGAGGGGAGAATTAAGATGATCCGAAGAAGATTAAGTGCCTTTCAGGGCAGTTGTTTATGGCAGATTTTTTTTTTAAAAAAAGAATGTGAATTGATAGAAGAAGGGGAAAAATAAGCTGAAGATTTGTGAAACAAGGACAATTACTCCCAGGGGTGCATTGAAAATAGGCAAGCAGTTGCCTTTTCCAAACCTGTCTTGAAAAATCCAAGATAGCTGGAGAAAATACAGACATGCCGTATCTGGAGAAATTTGATTTCATATTTACTGAATGCAGAATAACAGAGTTGGAAGGGACCTCGGATGTCTTCTAGTTCAGGGCTTTTCAACCAGTGGTACGGGTACCACCTGTGGTACATTGGCACCTGGCAGGTGGTACGCGACCATCCTAGAAAAGTGGTAGCGGGGGAGGGGAATGAGCTGAACCGGTGGCAGCACCGCACAAGCCTGAGTGAGAGATGGCTGGAGCTGCTGGGCTGTCAGGGCTCAGCGGAAGCGCCAGGATCAGTACCAGGCTCCAGCTGGAGCTCAGCACTGATCCTGGCACTTCTGCTGAGCCCAGAAGAAGCATCGATCAGCTGGAATGTTGCAGCATCTCCAGGGTCTTGTGATTTACATTCAGATGCTTGGCAACTGATCCATATTTATGACGGTCACAGTGTCCCAGGGTCATGTGAAGTGACCAAAACCTGTTACAACCACCCAGCAGATGGGGGGAATAAAAACCAAACACCCCCTCACCCCACCCTCGCTGCCAATCCTCAACAGAAATGCTCACAACAATGAAAACCTCGGACAGGAGGAAGAGCACCGGCGGGTGGGCAGGCAGGTGTCTTGCTCGGCTGTGGCTTGGGGGGCACTTTTTTCAGTTCCATTGTAACTTCGAACAGTCACTAAGCAAACTGTTCTAAGTCGAGAACTACCTGTACTTCATCACTTTTTTCCTTTTTTGGGGGGGTCATCAAGTTTTTGACACCTTGCTAGGTGACTGGTGGTACTTCGATATTGCCATATCCTAAAAGTGGTACAATGGGTGAAAAGGTTGAAAAGCCCTGTATCTAGCCCAACCCTCTGCTCAAGCAGGAGACCTTCTATCATTCCACAACTTCTGAAAGCAATTTGTTTTCCATTGGTCAGGAAATTTCTCCTTAATTCCAGGTTGCTTTTCTCCCTGGTTAGTTTCCATCCGTTGTTTCTTGTCTTCCCTTTTGGTGCTTTTGATGATAGGTTTGTGGGAAGTCAGCCCCCCAGAGAAGGAAATATTAAAAGGGCAGAAAAATATATTTCCTCAAAGGATCTTGAAGAGGCAGAAAAGCATGCCCAGTTTTTCTTAATAGCCCCAGGTCTCCCTCCCCCAAGCAGAAACCAGCTCTGTAGAAATGCAGATGGAGGCCCCAGCTAGAAGATCAAGAAGACAAACAGACCTAAAAATCTACATATCCCATCCAAACTCTAAGACAGGACATAATAGGATTAACACAGAGATACCAAAGGGCACACTCAGACTCAGGTCAAAGTTCATGCCACAGGAACAACTCCAAACAAAAGGCTCCAGAGGGTATAAAAACCCACTCTCCACATGTGCTCAGCCCTTTTTCCCCTCCTCTTTCCAGCCAGAATCATCTTCCTGTCTGGCTCTCCTCTTCAATAAAGTGCAACCTTCTTTCTAAAGCAGTCGCCATGTTGTTAATCCCCAGCTTGGACTGAACCAGGATGAAGACTTTTCCTTCAATAGGTTGACCCCCTTATATTTGTAGGAGCCTCTCAAATATTAGAAGACTGCAATCTTGCCACCCTAATTCTTCTTTTCATTAAACTAGATAGTCCCAAATCCTGCAACAGTTCTTCATCTGTTTTAGCCTGATCATGTTTGTTGCTCTTCTCTGCACTCTTTCCAGAGTCTCAACATCTTTTTTATAATGTGATATCATTTTATGATGATGATGACGATGTAGCTTTTTCTTTGCAGGACAAATAATTCTGTATACTACATTCAGTTTAGGAGAATGTTCTGATTAAGTGTGTGTTCTGATGTGCCCCTGTATCCTGGATTTGGAAATTTAAGTCTCATCAGATACTTGCTTCTAAGAACGAAGATTGTTTCTACACACACAGGAGAGTTAGAATATCTGAAGTTGCAAGAAAACTAGCCACATATCTCTTTCTTCCAGACTGTGCATAATAACCTTGCTAACCAGAGCTTGTTGGGTACTTTATCAAATGCTTCCCTAAAATCAAGATATATTACATCTAGACCATTGCCACAATCTACTAAGGGAGTTACCTCACCCCAAAATGACAAAAAAAAAAATAATCTGAAAAAATGTCTTCTTGGAAAAAAAACCAATGTGGATTTCTGATAATTATTTTCAAGATGTTTACAGATGTATCTTTTTATAATCTGTCATAGAATTTGCCTGGTATTCACTGTGTAATTCTTAGTTTGAGAAGGCTCCTTTGGGATGGTATAAACGTTTACCCCTCTCCGTTCATCTGGAACTTTCCAGAAATCCTTAAAGGGATTTACACATCCAAAATTGGCCAGCCCTTTTGAAAGTTGCTTCAGTAGTCTAGCATGCAGGAATCTATCCCTAGAAATTAAAATTCATGCAAGGAAAATCGAAAGTTCCTCATCACGTTTCTATTCATTTTAGAATTTGGTTCTCTCCTTCATGCTTTCTGCATGCACACATATACACACAGGAACAAACGTATACACAAACTTATTTTTTAAAAAAACAAACCAAACAATAGGAGCTGGGTACCTCTGCTGTCTTGACATTTTGCTGTCTTTCTTGAGTAGCTGATAAGCTAATGTTTTCTTTTATAGAATCTTTGTTCTTTTCTTTTAAACCCATTTAATCCTTTCAATATTCTATCTATCTTTTGCTAATTGAAATTCCTTTTGAGTTTTCATCCTATCACATCTCTTACTATGCAGCGGGCTGCAACATACAGGTGAAGGACTATGACGTGAGGTCCCCAGAGACTTGAGTCTTAAGTCAATGATGCTATAAGTCTAGAGGCTCTTGGCACCATGAATCCCACATAGTTTAGGAGAAACTGGTGCCTGTCGGTTCCATCACAACTTTCATTTGTGCGGTGGGGTCTTTGGTGCTCTCTGAGCTCAGTTGTTTTCCTGCAGACATTTCATTACCCCACTAGATCACATCATCAGTGTTAGAAGGGAGTGGGGTTTGTGGGAAGGAGGAGGAGGAGGAGGAGACAACAATCTTGGTACTCTTTAAACTTGGTTTTTTTCTTGCAGACGTTTCATTACCCAACTAGATCACATCATCAGTGCTAGAAGGGAGTGGGGTTTGTGGAGTGGAGGAGGAGGAAGAGGGGGGGGGGGGGAGGACTGTGGGGTCCTTGGTGCTCTTTGAGCTTGGTTGTTTTCCTGCAGTTGTTTCATTACCCAGCTAGATAACACCATTAGTACTAGAAGGGAGTAGGGTTTATGGAGAGGAGGAGGAGGAGGAGAGCTGTGGTGTCCTTGGTGTTCTCTGAGCGTGACTGTTTTCTTGCAGACATTTCATGACCCAGTTAGGTAACATCATGAGTGCTAGAAGGGAGTGGGGTTTGTGGGAAGGAGGAGGAGGAGGAGGAGGAGGAGGAGGAGACAACCTTGGTACTCTTTAAGCTTGTTTGTTTTCTTGCAGATGTTTCATTACCCAACTAGATCACATCATCAGTGCTAGAAGCGAGTGGGGCTTATGGAGTGGAGGAGGAAGAGGAGGAAGAGGAGGAGGAGGAGGAGGGAGAGGAGGAGGAGGACTGTGGGGTCCTTGGTGCTCTTTGAGCTTGGTTGTTTTCCTGCAGTTGTTTCATTACCCAGCTAGGGAATACCATTAGTACTAGAAGGAAAGTAGGGTTTATGGAGAGGAGGAGGAGGAGGAGGAGGAGGAGGAGGAGGAGGAGAGCTGTGGGATCCTTGCTGTTCTCTGAGCCTGGTTTTTTTCTTGCAGACATTTCATGACCCAACTAGGTACCATCATCAGTGCTAGAAGGGAGTGGGGTTTGAGTAGAGGCAGAAGCAGAAGAGGAATGTGGACTCCTCGGTGCTCCTTGAGCTTGGTTGTTTTCTCGCAGACATTTCATCATCCAGCTAGGTAACACCATCAGTGCTAGAAAGAAGGGGTTTGCAGAGAGGAGGAGGAGGAGGAGGAGGAGGAGGAGGAGGATTGTGGGTGCTCCCTGAGCTTGGTTGTTTTCTTGCAGACATTTCACAACCCATATAGTGCTAGAAGGGAGTGAGAATGGGGTTTTCTCCCTTAATTTCCAACAGCTGATCGTAATTTGGTTCCTCGTAAGAGTGAATCAACTTCTCTCTACCTTTTTGTGAAGTTCAGCTTCGTTCTCTCTTGTCTTCAGGAATCCCATTCTGAAGCTTTTCACATAAAACTTCTGGTAGGACAGAATACGAGGTGACCCAAACATCTTTCAACTTCTTTCTTTTCTAGGTATTTTTTACCATGGAGATATAGACTGCAGATAACAAAGGAAAACCTGAACATATTAACATAATCGCCTGCGTACTATCTTCCTTGTTACTAAGGAAGTAGCTTTATGCATTTATGCATTGTTATTTATTGTTTGCAAGCATTATACCCCGGAAGTCACCGTGGCTTGCACTCCGCGCGAATCTATCAATCAGTGAAGCATTCTACTGTTCTTGTTTTCGCAGACTGAAATGCACTTCTAAAATAATGGGGTAATTATACTACACAGTTTATCATAGAAAAACCTAACCTTTGCATTTTGCTGCAGAAATAATTTGCATAATCCTCTACTGCCTGAGTTCATTAATCAATTAAAATGTACAATGTTCCCTGTCACTTTCAATCAAGTGATGGTCCTAATAGAGGGCTGGTGTCAAAAACCGATGCTCCGTTCTGGAGCTGTTTTGGGGGGTTACCCAATCTGGACTGCAAAGCATTTCGTGACCGCTAGATGGCAGCAAAGAGATATAGACAATTCTGTTCCTTTGAAGGCACCCTAGTGGGCATCTGGTGTTTTGCAATCCAGAAATGGTAGGCCTCAAGAGCGCAAAGCACACAACCCTTCCTCCCTTCCTCCCTCCCTCCCTCCTTCCCTCCCTCCCTCCCTTTTTAAAATATATTTCATTAATTTTTTTTTAACAAGCATAAGTCACTCAATAATTGGTAAACAGTGTGTTGTCTGGGTTACATTTGTAAAAACACTCCTTAACAATTGATTTCTATAATCTGTACTCCATATATTCATTTTAATTGATTTCCTCTTTCCCCAGAACATCCTTTTTTTTTGCAAACATTAATACAATTCTTATTGTTTTAATAAATGACAATTAAGTATATAATTTTTCCAATATTCCTAAAA
>NW_015388886.1:194548-219638 GCF_001527695.2 Protobothrops mucrosquamatus
GGGGGGGGGGTGGGGAGAAGAGAAGGGGGTCATGCAAAGCCAGCCATGCACAAAATATGTGCCATGTGTTCCTCTGTATTTAGGTGTAGCTCAGCAAATCAAGAATGTGCTTCGCTAAGCCTTTAGCAAGGTTACAACCGATCAGTTACATTAAGGAGTCACATATGGTTGGCACTGATGATTGCATGCTGCATCAATCATATTCCCTTTTTGTTGTCATTGTCAACACACAGACACACACAAATCCCACTCACATAGACTTTCTGCAAAAGATCCAAGGAGAAATAAGCCCCACGCTTGCTGGGTCTCCTCTGGGGTTTCCCTTCCCAGCCTCCAACCTGAACTAACAACAACAACAACAGCAACAGCAACAACAACAACAACAACAACAACAACAACAACAACAATAATAATAATAATAATAATAATAATAATAATAATAATAATAATAATAATAATAATAATAATAATAATAATAATAAAGCTGGAAGGGACCTTGGAGGTCATCTAATCCAACCCCTTGCTCAGGCAGGAAACCCTATACCATTTCAGACAAATGGCTGTCCAGTCTCTTCTTAAAAACTTCCAGTGTTGGAGCATTCACCACTTCTGGAGGCAAGTTGTTCCACTGGTTAATTATTCTAACTGTCAGGAAGTTTCTCCTTAGTTGTAGGTTGCTTCTCTCCGTGGTTAGTTTCCATCCGTTGCTTCTTGTCCTGCCTTCTTCTGGTGCTTTGGAGAATAGCTTGACTGCATCTTCTTTGGGGCAGCCCCTGAGATATTGGAACACTGCTATCATGTCCCCCCTCGTCCTTCTCTTCATTAAACTAGACCCCCAATTTCAAATCGTCCTGTAGAGTTTCTGTGCTTGTAACTGGTCTCCATCACTGTGACCTTTTCTGAAAAACCTCTACAGATCATAGTTAAGGAACTTCCAGTTGTCCTTGGCCAGTTTGAGTGCAGGGAGTCCTCAACGTATGACCACAACGGAGCCCAAAATTGCCATTGTTAAGCTAGACAGTTGTTAAGTGAGTTTTTGCTCCATTTTACAACCCTTCTTTATTTAAAACGTTGACATAGGCACCCAGCTTCCAAATAACTCTGGGTACTCCTCTATCAAAAGTTAGAACAACATATAAAATGTATGTATATGGAGATTCTCAGTCATCCAGGGGAGGACAATTAAGCAGTGGAACAGCTTGCCTTCAGAAGTTGTAGGTGCTTCATGACTGGAGGTTTTTAAGAAGAGACTGGAGAGTCATCTGTCTGAAATGGTATAGGGTCTCCTGCTTGAGCAGGGAGCTGGACTAGAAGACCTCCAAGGTCCCTTCCGGCTCTCGTCTGATTGATCAGGTCATGGTGGTCCCAAAGATGCTTTCTCAAGAGGCAACTGGGCTTTCTTGTTTCACTTGAAGACGTTTTGCTTCTCATCCAAGAAGCTTCTCCTTGAAGTTCTTCAGCTCTTGAAGCTTCTCAATCAAGAAGTTTCTTCAGTTCCTCTTGAAGCTCTTGGATGAAAAGCAAAACATCTTCAAGGAAAAATGAAGAAAGTCCAGTTGCCTTTTGAAAAAGCCCCTTTGGGACATATAAAATTATATTAAAACTATAAAGTTTAAACCAATTAAAAGATTAAAAACAACAAAGACGTTGCACAAAATCAACCTCCTAATGTGCAGGAATTGGATATGGCTAGTCTAGAGAACAGAAGGACTAGGGGGGACATGATAGCAGCATTCCAGTATTTGAGGGGCTGCCACAAAGAGGAGGGGGTCAACTTATTTTCCAAAGCATCAGAAGGCAGGACGAGAACCAACGGATGGAAACTAATCAAGGAGAGAGAATTAAGGAGAAATCAGTGGAATGGCTTCCCTCCAGAAGTTGTAGTTACTCCATCACTGGAGGTTTTTAAGAAAAGACTGGGCAGCCACCTCTCTGAAATTGTATAGAGTCTCCTGCTTGAGCAGTAGGTTGGACTAGAAGACCTCTAAGGTCCCTTCCAGCTCTATTCTGATGGATTGATTGATCAATTGATTGTTGTAATTCCTTAATGTGATGGTGTGATTTCATATTCCTTCTCAGATTTTGACAGGCAGGGAAGAGCCATTCTTGTTGTGACTTGCCCTTCCCACCAGGGGTATCCATAGGAGGTGACCAAAAATGGCCAAGAGGCCAATCTCAATGGCGTGAAGCACATAAAAAACAGGCACAGTTTCAATCATACCATTACTGCCCCCATCTTGACCTTTTTGGGACCAGACCCTTTGGGCAATCTTGTTCCTCACAATGTAATCTTGCAGACAACAGTATGAAATGTTTCTCAAAGCTGGCAACTTTAAGTCATGTGGACTTCAACTCCCAGAATTCCCCAGACAGCATGGCTGGCTAGGGAATTCTGGGAGTTGAAGTCCACATGTCTGAAAATTGCCAACTTTGGGAAACACCGCATTAGACCTTCTCATGAAGTTTTCTCTTGTTTCACTCTTCTCAACTCTTGGATGTTCTCAGGACCTGCTGAGCCATGGAACTCAGTCAAGGAGCTACGTTCTGATCATCTCTTCTTTCACAACCAGCCTGTTCTACAAGGTGTGCCCTAGCTTTTGCGTCCTCTTGCTAGGTGAATCCCACCCTAAACACACATGTAATCTCTCTATTGGTGTTGGAGAAGACTCTTGGGAATAACTTGGACTGCAAGGAGATCAAATCAGTCAATCCTAAAGGAAATCAACCTTGCATGTTCCTTGGAAAGACAGATACTGAAGCTCAAATACTTTGTCCACCTAATGAGAAGACGGGACTCCTTGGAGAAGATCTAATGTTGGGAAAGATGGACAAAAAGAGAAGGGGAAGGAAGAGGATGAGATGGTTAGATAGTGTCATCGACATAGTGAACATGAATTTGGGAGAAAGTGGGGGACAGGGGGAATCTGGCGTGCTATGGTCCATGGGGTCATGAAGAGTTGGACAGAACTTAGTGGAACTGAACAACAACAAAGTCTCTCTAGTCTTCTAGTCCTTCCACTCTTCTCTTGCCTGGAGGACTTTTGTGAAGGCTTGCTCAAAAATCACCCCTCCTCTTCCTTGTCCTCTCCATCTTCCTCTTGTTTGTATTTTTTCCAAGAATGAGCAAAGAGACAGTGATTAATGGACTTACCAGAGATTTCTTCGCACAACTAGTATCTCCTGGGGGTGGAAAAACAATCAGAAACATCCCTTCAAACCTGTCCTTCATAATTCTTCTAGAGCTGTAACAGATGCACAAGCTGAGCCCCCTCAAGGTCTGGGCTGTGGCCCTGGGGGTTTCCCACAAAGCTGACTCCAACTTGTAATGCTTCATGTGCTAGAAGGAGGAACATTCTTAGAGGTGTGGAAAGTAAGCATATCCATACAGGTGATTCATCTAATTTAAATATAATGAAATGGACAGGTGGTCTTTCGCTGCCTACCTAGGCTAGGTATGTCTAGCCTATCAAAGAGAAGGACTAAGGGGGGACAGGATGGCTGTCTTCAAGCACTCAAGGAGCTCCCTCATGGAGGAAGGGGTCAGCCTATTCTCCAAAGGCACCTGAGGCTGGAGAAGAAGTAACAGATGGAAGACCATTAAAGATAGATCCAACCTAGACTAGAAGATCTCCAGGGTCCCTTCCAACTCTGTTATTTTACTCTACTCTACTCTACTCTACTCTACTCTACTCTACTCTACTCTACTCTACTCTACTCTACCCTACCCTACCCTACCCTACCCTACCCTACTCTACTCTACTCTACTCTACTCTACTCTACTCTACTCTACTCCACTCCACTCCACTCCACTCCACTCCACTCCACTCCACTCCATTCCACTCCATTCCATTCCATTCTATTCTATCTGGCTTCCCCCTTTGGGGGGAAGGTCACAAATGGTGATCATGTGACCCTGGGATGTTGCAACTGTGATAAGTGCTTACCACTTGCCAAGCATCTGAAGTTTGAACACATAATCAGGGAATGCTGTGATGGTTGTAAGTGCGAGGACTAGTTGTAACTCACTTTTTTCAGTGAGGTTGTAACTCCGAATGGTCGCTAAATGGATGGTGCTCTCCAAATGCTTTGAGAGATGTTTGGAGAAGTGTTTTAGAGAGCCTGGTGTAGTGGTTAAAGCAGGGGTCTTCAAACGTGGCCCTTTTATGACTTGTGGACTTCAACTCCCAGAATTCCTCAGCCAGCAATGCTGGCTGAGGAATTCTGGGAATTGAAGTCCACAAGTCATAAAAGGACCAAGTTTGAAGACCCTTGGGTTAAAGCATCAGACTGGAAAATGGGAGACAGAGAGTTCTAGTGCCTCCAGCTGGGTGACCTTGGGCCAGCCACTTTTCCTCAGCCCGAGGAAGGAGGCAATGGCAAACCATTGCTGAAAATCCCTGCCAAGAAAACCGCTGGGACCTGTTCATCCAGTCTCTAAGAATCAGACGCAGAAGAAAAAAAATGTTTTGAAATTACAGCGCCCCCCCCCCCTCCGGCAAAAATGCCCCCAGCTGGCAGGACTGTTGCTAAGAAGTCTTTGGGATGCCCTGCATCTGAATTATGCCCAGACTAAGGAGAAAGATGGACCTGAAAGACAGTGGTTTAGATTCCTCGCTGAAAAGGTAAATAAATTAGTAAATAAATCAATCGATACATGTCTCTGTGGATGCTGGATGACATAATTGAGCAATGAAATGCACTTCTGGAAGTGGGTGTTGACAAGCAAGGGCTTTGATTGTCTGAAACAGCAGCTGAAGGATGTATTCGGCAGTAATTGTGGCTTTAAGCTCACCCGCAGATGCCAGGGACTCAGTGGGCTGCTGTCTGTAGACCCCAGGGCTCATTTGGATGGCCTCTGTGGGAAGCAGGAAAGCAGAAGAAAAATTGGGGGTTCCAACTTGAGCCGGGGCTATGCAAGAATAAATGAAAATGAGATCCAGAAAGCTGTGAGGAAAGAAGAAATACAGTAGTGGCCAAAATTGTGGAAACCTTTTGGGAAAAGTGTACAGTAGAAATGCCACCTTTGGTTAAGTTTCCACCCATTTTTCTTCTAATTTCTTTATAACTGTAGCCTTGTTCACTTAATAATACTATTTTACGTCGCTTTCTGGGCGACCAGTCAACTCTTTGCACCATTGCTTTAATTTTATTACGTTTTACAAGCTCACTAAATGAAAGAACACAAAAAAACCCGAACCAACTTGATAGCCATCACATAACACACTGACAAATGTCCTCCTCTCAGCTTCAATCCACGACATCAATAACTGAATCCTATTGTGATCTGATTGGCTCATGGCCAAAACAAGATGACAACTGATTGGCTCTCTAAACACTCATGCTCATTGGCTACAATCAGATGAAGGAAAGCTACCTGAGATCAACCTAAGCAAGTTGTGCTTCCTTTTTCTGGTTGAGGGGTGTGAGCTTGTAGGTATGTTTATTCTTGTGAACATGCAGTTCTGCTGGGAGACTCTGTTTGTGTTTGCAGACCTTCTCCTTTGATATGTGGATTAAGTCGGGGTAACTTATTTGGGGGAGATTTGAGGAAATTTGCTCATTTTAGTTGATTAACTTAGTTTCAGCTTGACTGTTCATTATCTTTTTTTTTTTAATTAAAGTTTTTTATTTATAAAACAGTTAAAACAAAGATGGACATAACGTAACATTCCAGTGTATACATTCCTAACAATTTGTTCCTCATCATACATATAATTCTTAATCTCTATATATACATATTTTTCTATACAATACATTGACTGTTTTCATTATCTTATGGAGACACGGATTCTCAGACCACAGTGGTTTCTGTTAATATTTTAAGGGAAGATGGAAGCAGTATAAAGAATAAAATATACTGGGATATAAAACTTCTCACAGTGGGATGCATCTATATGGGATCTCATCTTTGCTGGGGGGGTGGGGGTAGAGGGGAGATAGCAAGCTACCATCCACATCCATGTTGCACTGGCTCAATAACAGGGTCTGGGGGAGGGATCTAGGTGTCCTGGTGGACCACCACCTAAGCATGAGCCAGCAGTGTGCTGCAGCTGCCAAAAAAGCTGATGCAATCTTGGGCTTCATCAACAAAGGGATAGTATCAAGGTCATGTAAAGTGATAGTACTGCTTTAAAAAGCCATGATAGGGCCAAACTTGGAATATTGCATTCAGTCTTGGTCACCATGATACAAAAAAGATGCTGAGACTCTAGCAGGAGTGCAGAGAAGAGCAACAAAGATAATTAGGGGATTGGAGGTTAAAATATATGAAGAACAGTTGTAGGAATGAGATGGGTCTAATTTAATGAAAAGAAGGACTAGAGGGGGGGCATGATAGCAGTAGTCCAATATTTGAGGGGCTGTCACAGAGAAGAAGAAGGTCAACCTATTCTCCAAAGAACCTGAGGGCAGGCCAGGAAGCAACGAATGGAAACTAATCAAGGAGAGAAGCAACCTGGAATTAAGGAGAAACTTCCTAACAGTGAGGATAATTAACCAGTGGAACAGCCTGCCTCCAGAAGCTGTAGGGGCTCCATCGATGGAGATTTTCAAGAAGAGATTGGACAGTCATTTGTCTGAAATGGTATAGGGTCTCCTGCCTTGGACAAGGGGTTGGACTAGAAGATCTCCAAGGTCCCTTCCAACCCTAGGATTCTATGGTTCTCTCTGTTTTTCCAGCTCCATCTGCCTCCAGCTGGCACAGCTCATCTTCTACCATCCTCCCCTTTTTCTCCTCTAACCCCTTCACCCCCTCGCCCAGCACGCATTCTGTGCCATCATTTGCAGTCTGGTCTTTTCTTTCATATAATTTACATGGCAATTATATTTAACGCAAAATGGCAATAAAAGTACAAGTTACTGCCAGGTTGCTACCAAGCCATAATTATGCTTTGAGCGATTTGGTGATTACAGTTTACAGTGCAGGTGGAGAACTGACCCCAGCTTCAGAGGGCCGGATGGGGGTGGGGGGGTGGGGAAGACAGAAGGCAGGGAAAGGGGGGTCCAGAGTGACACCACCAAAGTGAAAGGTGTGGTCCCAGCAAAAGCTGGAGAGATGATGCCTCAGGATCCAACAGGAACATATTGCATAATTGAGGCAATTTTGGAAAACATATTTGGATAATTTTTACTGCCCATTTAATTTTCTTTTGGGTGCCATTAGGGATGGAGTGATGATGCAAAGGGGTTCAGTCTCCTACAAAGGTGGCCCCCATGATCCTCTGCAAGTCCATCACTCCTGCTACTGGTCCTCCTCCTCCTCTTTCTTTCCACTTTTCCCAGCATTATCAACTTCTCTAGAGAACTGGGTCTTCATACTGATTGACTATATGCCATCAAATCATTGTTGACTCTTAGCAATATAGTGTCAACGCTGCTAACATCGAATGTTCTTGCTTTGACAACATATGGAGATGCAGCCATTTTCTTTTACTTTATGTTTTACTCTTAGAGTTAGAATTAGATGATACTGGGGGGGAGGAGGAGGAATGTGCATGGGAGCTCAGTTAGACACAACAATACTGTATAAGGGTGGGAACCAAGGTTTTTTGTAATCAGAGATGATAAGAAATGGGGGGTTGAAGAACTGGTGGGAAAGCCAACATTTCAAACTAATTGGAGAATGTGATTTATGACTGTTAGTTAGAGGAGGGAATTGTGCTTTGATACTATGTGCTCAGGGGAGGGGAAGTCAGATTTTGGCTTGGACTATGTACGTGCTGATGTTATGCTAACCGAATAAAGATTCTTTAAGGTAAACAATGCCTCGAAGTTCTTTGAAGAGTTTCATCTGTCGGAACCATGACATATAAATTATTTCCAGAATGACCTGCACCCATATTGGTCCTTCAGGTCTTCCAATAGTGGATCCATCACCACTACAACTGATCATAGAATCCTAGGGCTAGAAGGGACCTTGGTAGTCTTTTAGACGAGCCCCCTGCCCAAGACCTATCGGTTAGTCCTCCTCTTCTTCTCTTTTCTTCTATCTTTCCCAATATTACTGACTTCTGAGTTTGGTTGTTTTCTTGCAGGTGTTTCATTGCCCAAACTAGGTAGCATCATCAGTGCTAATCATCTAGTACTGGATTCATCTAGAGAACTACCATTGATGGTGTTCTCTATTTGGGTAATAAAACATCTGCAAAAAACCCACCAAGCTCAGAGAGCACCAAGGACCCCTCATTTCAACCCTAAACTACAAATAGTCTCCTTTATTGGCATTACTGTCTTCTCCAGGGTGCTGGGCCTTCATGTTGATTGATTGACCATGTGCCATCAAGTCATTGTTGACTCTCAACAACAACGTAGATTATTTTTCCAGGATGACCTGTCCCCAACTGTTCCTTCAAGTCTTCCAATAGCAGACTTATCACTACTACAACTGAGTCATAGAATCATAAAACTGGAAGGGAACTTGGAGGCCCTCTAGTCTGACCTCCTGTCCAAGACCCATTCACATGTCTGCTGTTCCTCCTCTTCTTCTCTTTCCTTCCACCTTTTCCAGCATGATCAACTTCTCCAACTTCTCATGTCGATTGATTGGCTATAGGTCATCATGTCATAGTTGACTCTTAGCAACAACATAGATAGATTTGTTTTCAGAAGATCTATCCCCAACCTGGCCCTTCAGGTCTTCCAACAGTAGATCCATCTTCATTGTTGTCTTCTTCTCCTCTTTCCTTCCATCATTCCCAGCATTTAAGCCTCCTCCAGAGATTGGCTAACAGCTTGCTGGCCACTTGATGTTCCTTTGGGGTGCCATTAGTGATAGAATAATTATGCAAAGGGGTTACAGGCTACAGGGCTACATTTCCCCCCCAGGATTTGGGGGTATTCTTTGCTTTTCCAACAGTCCAATGTTCTTCTAAATTCTAAATCTTTTAAATTCTCCTAAATTAAGAGCTTTCCTGGAGGAGTGTCAGACAGAATAACAGAGTTGGAAGGGGTTGGGAGGTCTTCTAGTCCAACCCCCTGTTCCAGCAGGAGACACTATATCATTTCAGACAAATGGTTGTCCAGTCTCTTCCTAAAAACTTCCAGTGATGGAGCACCCACAACTTGTAGAAGAAAGCCGTTCTACTGATTAATTAATAGAATAACAAAATAAACAGAATTGGAAGGGACCTTGGAGGTCTTCTAGTCCAACCCCTGCTCAAGAAGGAAACCCTGTAACATTTCAGACAAGTGGCTGTCCAGTCTTTTCTGGTTAATTGTTCTCACTGTCACGAAGTTTCTCCTTAATTCCAGGCTAATTTCAGACAAATGGCTGTCTGGTCTCTTCTTAAAAACCTCCAGTGATGGAACACGCACAATTTCTGGAGAAAAGCCGTTCCACTAATTAGCTGTTCTCACTGTCAGAACATTTCTTCTTAGATCTGGGGTTGCATCTCTTCTATCAGGTGGTATCTTATCAGAAATGTCTTCAAAAGCAGAAAAATGGGACGAGACGAGCCCTTCTTTTCTTTATTACTTGGGACATATCATCACCTTTCCAGGAGTTGGGGGAAAAATAAAATAACAGCGCCACTGCAAAATCTACAAAATGCCCTGCTAAATTATTCTCCATTTTAGAAGCTGAATTATAAGCAAGTGACATTCGGGGTGGGTGGGTGGAGAATGATGCTTTTATGTGCGTTCTTGCAACAAGTGCTGGATGGATGACCTCAAGGTTCCTTTCCAACTTGTATTTCTACAAACACAAAATTAAATTGGGTGCAACCAGGCCAGGCTTTACCGCTGGCCAATAAGGTCATCCTTAATATTAAATTGCATAGGAGGCTGAAAGGAAAATGAAGAGGGGGAAAAAAAGCAATAATAAAGGAAAGGAAGAATGCAGGAACTACAAGAGACTTTGCAGATTTATATGCAAATGAACGAGGAGCGACTCGCCTGCTCCATTTCACTCCGCTGATTTGGTCTTTTGAATGGCGCAGGGAGATGGGGCGCTAGTCCCAAGAAAACCAGCTGACTTCAGAGATGGGAAATAAATGCAAGGAGAAGGAAGAGACTGAGAATTTCTCCTTCATGAGAAGGTTGTTGGCTTGGTTACCGAGGTCAGTGTGTAGTCAGTGTGTAGCAGTGTTCCAGCATTTGAGAGGCTGCCACAAAGAGAGAACTAAGGAGGAACTTCCTAACAGCGAGGACAATTAACCAGTGGAACAGCTTTACCTTCAGACATTGTGGGTGCTTCATCCCTGGAGGTCTTTAAGAAAAGATTGGACAGCCCCTTGTCTGGAATGGTATTTCAGGGTTTCCTGCTTGAGCAGGGCTTTTCAACCTTTTCACCCATTGTACCACTTTTAGGATATGGCAACATCCGAGTACCACCAGTCGCCTAGCAAGGTGTCAAAAACTTGACGACCAAGAAAAGGAAAAAAGTGATGAAGTACAAGTAGTCCTCGACTTACAACAGTTCGCTTAGTGACTGTTTGAAGTTACAATGGCACTGAAAAAAGTGCCCCCCAAGCCACAGCCGAGCAAGACACCTGCCTGCCCACCCGGCAGCGCTCTTCCTCCTGTCCGAGGTTTTCATTGTTGTGAGCATTTCTGTTGAGAATTGGCAATGGGGGTGGGATGGGGGGTGTTTGGTGTTTATTCCCCCCATCTGCTGGGTGGTTGCAGCAGGTTTTGGTCAATTCACATGACCCTGGGACACTGTGACCGTCATAAATATGAATCAGTTGCCAAGCATCTGAATGTAAATCACAAGACCCTGGAGATGCTGCAACATTCCAGCTGATTGGTGCTTCTTCTGGGCTCAGCAGAAGCGCCAGGATCAGCGTTGAGCTCCAGCTGGAGCCTGGCACTGATCCTGGCGCTTCCATTGAGCCCTGACAGTCCTGCAGCTCCAGCCATCTCTCGCTCAGGCTTGTGCGGTGCTGCCACCGGTTCAGCTCATTCCCCTCCCCCACTACCACTTTTCTAGGATGGTCGTGTACCACCTGCCAGATGGCCAATGTACCACAGGTGGTACCCGTACCACTGGTTGAAAAGCCCTGGACTAGAAGACCTCCAAGACCCCTTCCAGCTATATTCTGGTTCTGATTCTGTTCTTCTCTGCTGGTTGTGCAAAGCAAAAATTGGCTGGCAATGCAAAGGACTAAATAACAACAAAACCTCCAGAATAATAGAGTGGGAAGGGATTTTGGAAGATGAAATGGTGGGGACCTCCATCACTGGAGGTTTTCAAGAAAACATTGGACAGCCATTTGTCCAGACTGGTATACTGTAAGTTCTCCTGTTTTGGACTGGGGGGGCAGACTAGAAGACCTCCAAGGTCCCTTCCAGCCAGTGGTGGGATTCAAATAGGTGAACAACCAACGGTTCTCTGTGTGAATGCCGCTTCCGGAAGTCCATTCTGGGCCTGGGCAACAAAAAATTAGCTACCGGTTCTGCTGAACTGGTGCGAACCGGCTGAATCCTACCACTGCTTCCAGCGCTATGATTCTATGATTCTGTGACTCTTCTTTTGGTAACACTTAAGAATAACAGACTAATAGAGCTGGAAGGGACCTTGGAGGTTTTCTAGTCCAACCCTTGACTTAACCAAATCAGACTTAGCAGCTGCACTCTTATGAGACATTCAGATTTGGTTGCTTATTGTATGAAGCTAGCTCCTTTAAGAAAACCAAGATCATGGCATCCGGCCCTCTCAATTCTTGGCAAATAGATGGGGAAGAAATGGAGGTAGTGACAGATTTTATTCTCCTGGGCTCCAAGATCACCTCAGATGGGGACTGCAGCCAAGAAATTAAAAGACACTTGCTCCTGGGGAGGAAAGCTGTAGCAAATCTAGACAGCATACTAAAAAGCAGAGACATCACCCTGCCAATAAAAGTGCGTATAGTCAAGGCCATGGTTTTCCCAGTTGCAATGTATGGCTGTGAAAGTTGGACCGTAAGAAAGGCTGAGCACCAAAGAATGGAGGCCTTTGAACTATGGTGCTGGAGAAGACTCCTGCGAGTCCCCTGGACTGCAAGGCGATCAAACCGGTCAGTCCTAGAGGAGATCAACCCTGACTGCTCTTTAGAAGGCCAGATCCTGAAGTTGAAACTCAAGTACTTTGGCCACCTAATGAAGACTCACTGGAGAAGAGCCTAATGCTGGGAAAGATGGAGGGCAAGAGAAGAAGGGGACGACAGAGAATGAGGTGGCTGGATGGAGTCACTGAAGCAGGAGGCCTGAGCTTAAATGGACTCCAGGAGATGGTAGAGGACAGGAAGGCCTGGAGGAACATTGTCCATGGGGTCGCGATGGGTTGGACACGGCTTCACAACTAACAACAACAACAAGCTCCTTTGCTTAATTTATAATCCTATTTATTGTGTGAACTCAGAAGATGGGTTAATTTAGTAACTAGGTTACATGCCTTGCGTGAACAAACCCTGGCAAGTTACTGGTCTTGCCTAAACACCAAGATTTAATTCTCTTTAAATTCTCCAGTTTAAAGCTTGTAGAATTCCTCACCAGAAAAGATGCTGTTATGTAGGGGTTTGCCCCTCCTGCTATTTAAAACTCATCTGTTATTGTTAAAGATGGGAGAGAAATGTGTTTACTTTGCCTCCAAATGCAAACTATCTAATTTTGAATTTTTGTACCAGTCGATGGGCTGAAACAGAGTTATCACTTGAAAGCTGGCGGTGGTCCAGGTTTTGCAATTTACATAAGAATATATGCTGCGGGAATGGGTATAAAAAGATCTACGTTCATGAAAATAAAGCTTCAAAATTTATTACATTAGGACAAAGTCTTTGCAAAAAAAGTGTCTCATAGGCAAAACCGGGGAATCAAAGAAACATGCACTAAATTACATACACGTTTAACTTTAAAGAAACACCCTCACATTTGGCTTCGGTTTAATTTTGTAAAAAAAAAAGGAAAACTGAGAAAAACAGGGAGATTTATATATATAAAAAATGAGACTCGGAGAGAAAGTAAAATAGACAGGCTTGATTCACTAGGTGTCCATTTGATTCACTAGGTGTCCATTTGATACGTCTAGAGTCCTAGACGTAGTATGGAAGTTGCACCCTTTGTGGAGGCTCTACTATGTGTGGAAGAGGAATTATTTCTCCTTTGGAAGGTAGCCACTCATGTTTGTTACCTTTCTGGTGAGAAGAGCCATTTGACTTGTTGTATGATGGAATTCATCAAATGTGTAGGGCAGGGGTCTGCAACCTTAAACACTCAAAGAGCCACTTGTACCCGTTTCCCAGAGAAAAGAAAACACTGGAAGCCACAAAACCTGCGTGTGCATGCGCGCACGCAAGAGGTGGGGAGCTTCATTGAAGAGTTTAATTAAAAAGAAATAGAGGCTGCTGTGCATGAGTGTTCTCTCTCTCTCTCTCTCTCCCTCTCTCTCTCTCTCTCTCTCTTTCCTCTCCTCGCTTTCTCTTTCCTCTCCCTCTCCCTCTTTCTCTCTCTCTCTCTTTCTCTCTTTTCTCTCTCTCTCTCTCCTCTCTCTACCTCTCTCCGATCTTCTGCTCACCTGGCAAGCTGGCTTCAGGCTCTTCTCCAACAAGCTGACACACATTCTTATTGGGCTGGCTCTCTCCTGCCCTTCCTGCTTCCTGCAGAGATGCAGCAAAGGGAGGAGCCCCACCCAATAAGCTTGTCAGCTTGTCGCAGAACAGCGTGAGGCCACTCTCTTTTTTACACACACACACACACAGAGAGAGAGAGAGAGAGAGAGAGAGAGAGAGAGAGAGAGAGAGAGAGAAGGGAAGCGCAAGTGCCTCTCTCTTTCTTTCTCTCTCTCTATGCAAATGGCAGAGGAGGCTGGGAGCTGCAAGAAAAGGCTCAAAGAGCTGCATGCGGCTCTGGATCCGCGGGTTGCTGACCCGTGGTGTAGGGGAAGAAGAGGCAGAACCTGGAGGTGGAGTGGAAAGAGGGATTAGCCTAGAATCCCTATGTAGCCACAAGCGGACTAAGTCCAATCCCCTTTCATTGCCATTGACCTTTATCTCATTCCAAGCAAGTGCTGATCATTAGTTGAGAAGATTTCTGTCCATAGGCTTTTTGCAATAAATCAGTTTAAATGGACCTTGGCGTGTGGACCTGATCTTTCGCACCTGAAACTAACCACCCATTCCCATCCATCATATCTAACCAACCATATCCATTCCCATCTATAGGAGAAAGAGTGGCAAAACCTGGGGATGAAGTGAAAAGAGGGATCAGCCTAGAATCCCTACATAGCCACAAGAAAGAGGACTAAATCCAACCCCCCTTGAATTCCCTTATCTAACTCCTAGATAACATCCTAGCAGATGCTGACCGTTAGTTGAGAAGAATCCTGTGCATATGAATGGTTAGCAATAAATCAGTTTAATTGGACCTTCAGGTGTCTTTTGCGCCTGATACCATTCATCCATTCACTCACTCCTCCCATCAACTCTATTAACTCTATCAACTCTATCAACTCTATCTATCTATCTATCTATCTATCTATCTATCTATCTATCTATCTATCTATCTACCTACCTACCTACCTACCTACCTACCTACCTACCTATCATCTATCTATCATATAACCATCCATGCCAGAGCATGCACAGTCTTATTGTGCTGAGATAACCCAGGAGTAAACACAGTAAACAGTGGTCTATATTAAATGGTGGTTTATTTTACACTATCTACAGCATCATACACCAGGAACAATATACATACACGTGTTAATATAGCAGGCTCCAACACACAGCAGTTACAGCAGGAAAAGCGGAAGAGAGAGAACACATCTGCGGAGCCTTCTCTTTTATACAAAGCTCTTAAAGAGACACAGACCCAGCTGGCACTTAAAGGGACACAGACCCTGCTGAGTCATTCCTAACATTACATCATACATCTTACATTACATCAGCTGGTTAGCTTTTAAATCATTACCATGACAATCCATCTATTATCCTTATATCAGTTCATCTATCTATCTATCTATCCATCCATCCATCCATCCATCCGTCCACCCACTCACTACATCTATCTTTCTTAGAAGGAATGACAGAATCTGGGGGTGGAGTCAAAAGAGGGATCAGCCTAGGATCCCTATGTAACCACAAGCAAACTAAGTCCAATCCTCTTTTGAATTCCATGGACCTGATCTAACTCTTGGCAGGTGCCCACTGTTAGTTAAACAGATTCCTATGCATAGACATGGTTAGCAATAAATCAGTTTAATTGGATCTTCACCTGTGGATCTAATCTTCCCTGCCTGTCACAAAGGGAATATCACTAGAGCCATGTCCAGATGTTTCTGCAAGGTATGGTTAGAAATGTTTAGATGGAGGCCACAATAGGCCATTAAAGCATCACTCATTCTTTATGTTCTTTAATTCTGTCAAGTTAATGATTTAAAAGCTAACCAGCTGATGTAATGTAAGATGTAATGAGGGGAATGACTCAGCAGGGTCTGTGTCTCTTAAGAGCCAGCAGGGTCTGTGTCTCTTTAAGAGCCCTTGTATAAAGGGAAGGCTCCACTGATGTGCTCTCTCTCTTTTGTTTTCCTGCTGTAACTGCTGTGTGTTGGAGCCTCTGTATTAACACGTGTATGTATATTGTTCCTGGTGTATGATATTGTAGATAGTGTAAGATAAACCACCACCACTTTAATATAGACCACTGTTTACTGTGTTTACTCCTGAGTTATCTCAGTGCAATAAGGCTGTGCCTGCTCTGACAAATTCCAATTCTAAGGCTAAAATAGATGGGGGGAGGGGAAAATTCCCAATTCGCACAACAGAAGATCAACAAGGTCAACCAGTTCTCTCAGGCACATTATCTTCTCTACTACATTGATGCAATGGGGTGCAGTCTCACTTTTGCCTCCCTCCATAGAGCTTGTCATCCTGTGGTGATTGGTCCAAAGTTACCCATCCAGCTTTCATAAAGCAGAACTAGAACTCACTGTCTCCTGCTGATTGGCCCAATGAAACCAGTTGTTTTCGTGCTTAAGGTAGGACTTGAACGCAACGTCTCCTGGTAATTGGTCCAAAGTTACCCATCTGGCTTTCATGCTTAAAGCAGGACTAGAATTCACCATCTCCAGCTGATTGGCCAAAAGTCATCCAACCAGTTTTCATGGCTAAGACAGGGCAAGAATTCACCATCTCCTGGTTTCTAGGCCAGCACCTTAATTGCTACACCAAACTGGTTCTATATAAACTAGCTTTTTCTCCTATGAGTTCTACCTGCTATCTTTAATAGATTCTCCTTTAAGTTGATGCTTCGACTCATCAAGAGCTCCAGAATGAAATTGCATACATGCAATATACTAAACCGCAAAACAACTAACCTGGTTTAACGTTCATGCTAAATTTAGCCTGTTGCACATTTGCTGCCATGAGATCCTTAACTGAGCCGGCTAAGTATATTGTTTCAATCTGGTCCAATGATTCTCATCATGTATGCGCATTTGGATATGCAATTTCCTTTTTAGAACTTCAGTGAACATAACTTGAGACCGTTTGATTGCATTTAATTCAGCTTCATTAAATAGCCACATGCAAGCCCAGCCAATCATCACTGCAGAAGAGGCACAGTTCTTTTTCATCAGTTTTAGCTTTGAAAAAAAAATCTTACATAAAATCTATGCTCATTATATTTGTCTGGCTTCCTTGTTCCAAAGGTACAAAGACCAAATTAAAAGTAAATGAATTAATGAGGTTAGCCCGGGTTTCGTTTCTTCTCAGAAGAAGCCTGGGGTTAGAAGCACTGTGGCGTCTCTTTGGATTTTTCTTCTTAATGATAAGCAGAACGAAAGCCTTGGATGTGGGCCAGCGCTGATTTTTTACTCTTGCGCTATTCCCATTCCTTGGACATTGGAGACTCCCCTGTCTTCTCACTGTAGAGCACAACCTATGAAGGTCAATCTAGGAGAGCACAATGGTAGCTCATGCTTGAACTGTGAGGTCTCTCTGAGCTTGATGGTTTTCTTGCAGATGTTTCATGACCCAAGTAGGTAATGTCATCAGTGCAGGAAGATGAAGGGAGTGGGGATTTATGGAGAGGAGGACGAGGAGGAGGAAGAGGAGGAGAATTGTGGGGTCCTTGGTGCACTCTGAGGTTGGTGGTTTTCTTGCAGATGTTTCATGACCCAAATAGGTAACATCATTAGAGCTAGAAGGGAGTGGGGTTTATGAGGAGGAGGAGGAGGAGAATTGTGGGGTCCTTGGTACTCTCTGAGCTTGGTGGTTTTGTTCCAGGTGTTTCATGACCCAACTAGGTAACATCATTAGAGCTAGAAGGGAGTGGGGTTTATGGAGAGGAGGGGAGGAGGAGGAGGAGGAGGAGGAGGACGAAGACGACGACTGCAGGATCCTTGGTTGCTTTCTTGCAGCTGTTTCATGACCAACTAAGTACTAGATGGGAGTGAGAGACCGCAATACCTCCTTGCCACCAATGAACGCCCAGATAAACAGGGATTAACATGCTGGTTGGAGAAATCTGGGTGTTGATGTACACATGCTTTAAAATTGATATCCACACGTCTTAAAGTGGACAAGTTTGAGAAACACTGATTTAGAGCAGGGGTGTCGAACTGCATCATAGTGAAACCGTGCCCACCCCATTGCTGGCTATGGCAAAAAAGCCGCGATATGTTGCGACACATCACGTGATGTTGCGAGTTTGACACCCCTGATTTAGATGCTGAGGAAGACCTAGCACCATTCAAAACACACACACACACACACACACACACACATACACACACACACACACAAACGTGCATACAAACTCGTTTACTTATTTACTTACTTATTTCAGAATTGGTTAAGGCTGCCCAATTCCATACTCAATTTCCAATTTCCACAAGTTTGTTGAATTGTCACAGAATGAATGAGGACACTAGTGCAAGCTTCCCTAATGATGTATTCACCATATATAGTTTGATGATGGCTCCCTGAATTTTAACACAGTAACAGAATAACAGAATTGGAAGGGACCTTGGAGGTCTTCTAGTCCAACCCCCTGCTCAAGCAGGAGACTCTATACCAGTGATGGCGAACCTTTTAGAGACCGAGTGCCCAAACTGCAACCCAAAACCCACCTATGTATCATCGGGTGCCGGGTGGGTGTGGCCCATTGGCTGGGTGTGGTCCATTGAGTGGGCGTGGCCCATTGGGTGGGCGTGGCTGCGGTGATAACGGCACACTGGGTGGGACTAAAAAGTTCAATCAATCAATTCCAACTTTGCGAGATCTTTTTTTTTTCTGCGAGAAGTTGAAATTGATTGATTGATTGAACCTTTTCTTTTTCACACAGTGGCGGAGGCCTAAAGCGAAAAGGTTTTATAAAACCCAGCTAAAGGCCTAGGACTGGGGCGACTGCGTGCGTGCCCACAGAGAGGGCTCTGCATGCCACCTGTGGCACACGTGCCAAAGGTTCATCACCACGACTCTATACCATTCCAGACAAAGGACTGTCCTGTCTCTTCTTAAAAACTTCCAGTGTTGGAGCATTCACCGCTTCTGGAGGCAGGTTGTTCCACTGGTTAATTGTTCTAACTGTCAGGAAATTTCTCTTTAGTTCCAGGTTGCTTCTCTCCTTGATTGGTTTCCATCCTGCTTCTTTCTGAAGCATGGCAAAGGCTGAGTGGGGCATTCTGGGTGTTGTAGTCAAACATGGTTGGAAGGTACTGATTTGGGAAAGACTGAGCTACAAATCAAATTCCTGTTTGCAGCCATTCTTGAAGCATAATCAAAGAAGGAACCACACACATCCCTTTCTTTCTGTCGTGATCATCAGATTTAAAATTATTGTATTCATCAATCGCAGATATATGCATATTTTGTTTCTGTCCAGGGCCAGAGAACGTGAGTTAATAAGATAGGCTCCCAAGTTCAGCCCTGTTGCTATTTTCCTTTTTTCTTTCCTTTTTTCTTTCAAGTCAAAGTTTTGATTGGAATCAGTCTTATTATTTTATGAGTATAAAGGGGGATAGTTAACAGTAAGATTTATTCTAAATTCATCTTATCAGCTCTAAGGCATCAATTTTGCAATCAATTCCCACTGGGTCCTTACCAAGAAAGCCATATTCCGAATCAATCTTGGAATTCATTAGGTTATTTCTGGTGTTAAAAAATAAGATTGATTTGTACTTTATGTTCCAGGGCTCCTGCAATTTATTTTTTAATGATATGAGGTAAGACTCAATCTTGGCACCAAGCTTCCTCCCCTGATCTCTTCTCCTGCTTGGGGAATAATTTTCATATTCTTCAAAAAAGTATGAGATCAGCTTATTCATCCCCAAATTTGCACACATTCAGAGCAAGAATGACAATCCAATAATTTCGTATTCATCATGAGTTTGCCTTTTACTATTATGAGATTTTTGTTCAACCCGGTTTCCAGAGTTTAAAAGAAAAGCACGCATTTTTTGCACTCATGCACGAATTGTCATACACATTTTGCTAGTGTGTGTGTGTACTACGCAACTAGTTTTTTAACAATGAAAGGCACTTTTCTGCATTCAGGTAGTCCTCAACTTAGCACAAAATTCGTGTTGCTAAGCAAGATAAGTAAGTTATGACCTTTCTTGCCACGGTTGTTAAGTGAATCACTGCAGTTGTTAAATTAGTAGAACGGTCGTTAAGCGAATCTGCCTTTCCCCCATTGATTTTGCTGGTCAGAAGTTCGCAAAAAGGGATCACATGACCCCGGGACACGGCAACGGTCATAAATACGAGTCAGTTGCCAAGCATCTTAACTTTGATTGCATGACTGTGGGGATGCTACAAAGGTCGTAAGTGTGAAAAACAGTCATAAGTTGTTTTTTAAGTGCCATTGTAACTTCAGACGGTCACTAAACGAAAGATTGTAAGTCAAGGACTACCTGTAGTGTGGGTAGTGGTACACATTACAAAAGTGTATATGAATATAAGGTATTTGCCCCAATGTGTATCAGTTTACACTTTCGTAAACTAAATCAGATTTTAAGTTAGTAGCCTTACCATAGCCACTTGTTAGCCCCAGGAGTGTAAGTGGAAATAATAATAAATTAAACACTCATTTTTAAACACCCTTAGACATAAATTAACTGATGGCACAGCCACTAACAGCCTCCCTACATTGTTTTTCACACAACTGTTACTCCAATAACTAATCAATAATTTGCAATCAATTGTTTAGCTAAATTAATCTAAACTGTGGAGTACTGCCATATTGTAGATTTTTAAAAAATAAACGTTGCCATTTCTTGCTATAAATCACTCCTGGAACTATTAACTTATTAATCACAAGGGCTTTTCTTCTAACATCATTTTAAAGGGGAAATTTACATGTTATTCATTCTCCAGTTACCTCGTGAATCACTGGATGCCTTATTACTAATTCAGAATAGAGCTGGAAGGGACCTTGGAGGTCTTCTAGTCCACCCCCCTGCTCAAGCAGGAGACCCTATACCAGGGGTAGGCAACCTTGGCTCTTTTATGACTCATGGACTTCAACTCCCAGAATTCCTGAGCCAGCATGGCCCAGCTTGGAAACCTCTCCCTTTCCCCTCAGCGTGGCTGGCTCAGGAATTCTGGGAGTTGAAGTCCACGAGTCATAAAAGAGCCAAGGTGGCCTACCCCTGCCCTATACCATTTTCAGACCAGTGGCTGTCCAGTCTCTTTTTAAAAACCTCCAATAGAGAATAGATTGACCCCTCCTCTTCTTTGTGGCAGCCCTTCAGATACTGGTATCGTGTATCATCCAGGATTATCTGGAGGTGTTTCCAAAGAGACACCTGTGAAGGGGTTAAATCTGACAGGTAAAAACCCCTTGATCCCCAGAGCTGAACGGCGGAGAAACGGAAGAGGTTGATGGTGGAATATAAAATGTGAAAATGGAGTCCATCAGGCAGGCAGCTGTGAAGATCAGACCAAGAGCTTGGGGAATCCGAGGGGATTTTTTTTTTTTTTGGAAGTGCAATCAGATTACACCGTTTTCGGAGAAAGGCTCTGCTGAATAAGGAGCCAGTGACAGGCTACGAGACTCCTGCAGATCTGTCAAGTGTGGGTTATCTACACAAAGCTGTTAACAGCACCGATATGGAATCGGCCAGTTTCTAGCTGCTGCTGAGACGGCCGAGGGCTCTGATGGGTATTCTCGCCGGATGCTTTGCCATGCTGGGGACCCATCGAGAGTGCAGGAGCTGATCGGTGGCATCCGTCTACGAGAAGCAGGTGTGAGGGGTCATGTGTCTTCCTCCTTTTGAAGGTTGGCGTCTGCTGGAGATGGCTGTGTCCCTGGCTCACACAGCCAGAGGAAGCTTTCAAAACTGCAAAAGGGCTGGTACATGGGCAATTTCCTTCCTTGTCGATTGGATTTCTATTCATTCATTCGTTCGTTCGTTCGTTCGTTCGTTCGTTCGTTCGTTCGTTCATTCATTCACTTGTATCCCATCTTTATTATGTATACAAATATCTCAAGGTGGCAAACATATCCGACAGACCTTCCTCCATCTGTTTTCCCCACAATCACCCTGTGAGGTTGGTTGGGCTGAGAGAGACAGAGGGACTGACCCAAAGTCTCCCAGTCGGCTTTCATGCCTAAAGTGGGACTAGAACTCACAGTCTCCTGGTGATTGGCCCAAAGTCACCCAGCTGCCTTTCATGCCTAAGGCGGGACTAGAACTCACCATCTCCTGGTAATTGGCCCAAAGTTACCCAGCCAGTTTTCATGCCTAAGGTGGGACTAGAAATCACCGTCTCCTAGTGATTGGCCCAAAGTAAAAAAGATGCTGAGACTCTAGAAAGAGTACAGAAAAGAGCAACAAAGATGATTAGGGGACTGGAGGCTAAAACATATGAGGAACGGTTGCTGGAATTGGGTATATCTAGTTTAACGAAGAGAAGGACGAGGGGGGACATGATAGCAGTGTTCCAATATCTCAGGGGCTGTCACAAAGAAGAGGGAGTCAAGCTATTCTCCAAAGCGCCTGAAGGCAGGACAAAAAGCAACGGATGGAAGCTAATCAAGGAGAGAAGCAACCTAGGAGAAACTTCCTGACAGTTAGAACAATTAACCAGTGGAACAACCTGCCTCCAGAAGCGGTGAATGCTCCAACACTGGAGGTTTTTAAGAAGAGACTGGACAGCCATTTGTCTGAAATGGTATAGGGTTTCCTGCCTGAGCAGGGGGTTGGACTCGATGACCTCCAAGGTTGGACTCGATGACCCTTCCAACTTTTTTATTATTATTATTATTATTATTATTATTATTATTATTATTATTATTATTATTGTTGTTGTTGTTGTTGTTGTTGTTGTTGTTGTTGTTGTTGTTGTTGTTGTTGTTATTAAAGTTACCCAGTTGGTTTTCATGCCTAAGGCGGGACTAGAACTCCCTGTCTCCTGGTGATTGGGCCAAAGTCACCCAGCCAGCTTTTGTGCCTAAGGTGGGACTAGAAACCATCACAACATCTCATGAGAAATGAAATATACAAGTCAGGAAACCACAATAGGGACACAACGAGGTGAAATAAATTGGTTCCAGGTTGGTGAAGGACTGCAATAAACTGGCATGTTTTCTGGTTATTTATGCAGCTGATACATGGAATATATTTGGAGGGAGGCTGGATTGAATGAAGATAAGGACAGTTTTAAAATTGGAGGAAAAAAATCAATAACTTATGTTACACTGATGACACTATTGATAGCCGAAAGTATAGATAAGGAACAGAGCGAAAATTGAGGCTAAAATTAAATATAAAGAAGACCAAATGAATGGAACCAGGTAAAGCAACCTTCCTTCCTTCCTTCCTTCCTTCCTTCCTTCCTTCCTTCCTTCCTTCCTTCCTTCCTTCCTTCCTTCCTTTCTTTCTTTCTTTCTTTCTTTCTTTCTTTCTTTCTTTCTTTCTTCTTTCTTTCTTTCTTTCTCTTTTTCTTTTTCTTTCTCTTCCTTTTTTTGCTCGCTTTTTCTCTTTCTTTCTTTCTTTCTTTCTTTCTTTCTTTCTTTCTTTCTTTCTCTCCTCTCCTCTCCTCTCCTCTCCTCTCCCTCTTTCCTTCTTTTCCCTTCTTTATAGAGGCAGCAGAGACCATTCCAACTCTATTATTCTGTTATTCGGTGTTTCTTAATCTTGGCAACTTTAAGATGGGTGAACTTCATCTCTCAGAATTTCCCAGCCAGCATAACTTAGATGTGTGGACTTCGATTCCAGAATTCCCCAGCCAGCATGAAGTCCACACACAATATCTTAAAGCAGTGATGGTGAACCTTTTAGAGACCGAGTGCCCCAAAACTGGCCCCACCCCTGCCCCGCCCCTGCCCCTGCCCCTGCCCCGCCTTCACCCCGTCCCCCACCCCGCCTGCCCGCAGGGCCACTCACCACCTCCAGGGCCCGCCGCAGATCACCCAGGCAGCCCAGCAGCGCCATGGTGGCCACACCCTCTGCCCGCGCCCCACAGCATCAACTGTGCTGGATGGAGCGTGAGGGTAGACTCTTGTCTACGCTGCCTGGCTGCCATGTCTTTGGCTGCGCTGCTCCGTGTGGGCCACACTCGGGGGCGACTCTCCTCCAGGGGGACTGCTGGTGAGGAGGGGGTCGTGGGGGGAGGCGAGGCTGGGGCAACGGCACGTGTGTCCACAGAGAGGGCTCCGAGTGCCGCCTCTGGCACGTGTGCCATAAGTTCGCCACCACTGTCTTAAAGAAGTCAAGGTTGAGAAACCCTGGTATAAACAATAAAAGCACCTAGCTAAGGAAACAACACAAAACCTGTTGACATACTCAGGTTTTCTTCAGGGCCGTTCTCAGCTTCCTTTGCCTGAACTTTTTCAGGCACAAACAAAGCATCTTACCAAAGTACCCCAAATCCCCCATCCCAGGTAGAATGACCTCAGACCATCTCTCCCTATTCCCATTTGAATACGTATTGCATGACAAACATCACCTCTGGGGGCTTCTGAGAGCAGGGATGTCTGCTCTCAGGGTCAAAAAAGTCAAGATGGCAGCCATCGCCATATTATCAAGACCCTCCCCCTTTCCAGGGCACATCTCTCCTGGGGACCCTTTCTGAGCTTTTGCGAGTCCCTAGCTACAATATCTTCATTTGCTTTGCCCTCCCCACCTCTTCGTGTCCCCACGACCACCAATCATCTGGGGTTGGAGGGTGGCATGCATTTTATTCCATTATCAACCCCCCCATCTCTTCACACCCCCTCCCAGCCTTCCCTTCCATTGTTTTCACCCCCCCCCCCTCATTTCCAGATTGCCGGGCTGAGTCTCGCCACGAAATGAGATTTTGACAAACCGGCGTCACGCCAAGTGTGGCCTGAAAAAATTAATCTTTTCCATAAAATAAAGAAAGGACTTTTGCTTCCCCACCCACCATCGCCCGCAAGAGGACAGGGCCAAGGGTGGGTGGGTGGGAATTGATTGGCTTCCAGCGTTCCCGACAAAATAAAGTCCTTCCAGCAATTACAGGCAGATAATAGGCTGAAATTAAACAATCTGTCTTGCTTACTAAAAAGCAGGTTTTTTTTAAAAAAAGAAAGAACAGACTGCATAATGTTCCGAAGAGCATCAACTATTCGGGGTCCCTCTACCTGGGATATTAAAACAGGCATTTATTGCATTGGCTGATGAAGCTTCTACCTTTTGGGGGTAAGCAACTGTATGCAGAAGGCAGGAGAGGATGAGAAATAGGCAGCCAAATGAATGAGAGACCCAAGATAAGAAAAACAAAAGGAAAGCTAAATTAAATCAAGTTTGCAGATTCGCTCTCCAGTGGGCTCCTGCCTCCCTGCCTCGGTGCGCACAATAGCTTTTGTTCTTTCAACTTCTCACCTCTTCTCTCCCTCTTTCAGGAGCTACCAAGGATTTATTCCGCTAATAAAGGAGAATATTTGTAGCTTGGGTTGAAATGAGGGGTCCTTGCTGCTTTCCGATTTTGGTTGTTTTTCTTGCAGCTGTTTCATGACCCAAACTAGGTAACATCATCAATGCTAGAAGGGAGTGAGGTGTGTGGAGAGGAGGAGGAGGAGGAGGGGCTGTCCTTGATGGTCTCTGAGCTTGGTGTTTTTTTTGCAGATGTTTGATGATCCAAGTAGGTAACATCATCAGTATTGGAAGGGAGTGGGATTTGCAGAGAGGAGGAGGAGGAGGAGGAGGAGG
>NW_015388886.1:220242-223621 GCF_001527695.2 Protobothrops mucrosquamatus
AGAGAGAGAGAGAGAGAGAGAGAGAGAGAGAGAGAGAGAGAGAGAGAGAAATTGAAGAAGAAAAAGACATGAAGCAAATAAACACGTACTGAGTTTTTCAGTTATTATTGTTTTAAATGGATTGCTTCCTGGTTGCTATGGTTAAAACTCCCCAAGAGGGTTTAAACGGTATAAAAACAATAACACAAATAGGAATGCATGAAAAGGAGTCCCTTAGGGAGTGTTAGATGGCTCAGGAAAAAAATGTGTTTTCTGGGGTTTTGTGCGCCAGGATTGTAGGTGTTCTATTTCCAATAGAATAGAATAGAATAGAATAGAATAGAGTAGAGTAGAGTAGAGTAGAGTAGAGTAGAGTAGAGTAGAGTAGAGTAGAGTAGAACAGAACAGAACAGAACAGAACAATAGAATAGAAAATATGGAATGGAATAAAATGGAATGGAATGGAACAGAACAGAATAGAAAATGGAATAGAATAGAATAGAACAGAATAGAATAGAATAGAATAGAATAGAATAGCCTTGTTACTTTAAATGTACACTAATCAACGTACATTAAAATGAGATTTCGTCGCATTCAGCTCTCAAATGGTAACCACCTTCAATATACACTGCATAAACATGACCAAAAAAAATAAATAAACTAAACTATGCATATACCCACATACACACGCATATGTGGCCCAGAAAAACAACACAATCTACATGGTGAGAAAAATGAATCTTGCGAGCTTACCAGATAGGGTAGGTATCCCATCATCCTGTGCCTTTGATTTTTCTCTGCTCAGGGCAGACATTTGTCTTTCGGTCAAATTTTCATTCTCTTATTTTCCACCCAAGTCTTCACATTTCCAAGATGATTTTGACTTTTAGGGACCTGTTTATCAACCATGGCAGCTTGAAGATGGGTGGAATTCTGGGAGTTGACAAACACTGCTGCAGTTTCTGGATTTTGTGCTTGAGACAGAAAAAAAAATGAAACTTTGACTTTGGGACTGACTGATTTGCACTTTTATTTGTGTTATAACAATGGCTAGTGTACACTGAGCATGCAAAGTAAAAAGTTGAGGCTGTAATGTTAGGATGCTTTTTTTTGCTTTTCATCCTACATGTTTCTCTTTCCCCCTTTCCCACTGTTTTCATTTGTATTTGATACTCTAAGAAGCTTAATAAAATTATAACAAAAAAAGAGGAAGCACTGCTCCAGAGCACTAGCTGGCCCACCCAATTTAATAAGCTTTCCTCTACATTTTTAACCAAATAATTAATAAGCCTATTGAAGAATGGGGGGGCTCAGGACTAATTTATCTGGCAGCCCCGTTGATGTCTGTCTACGATGATGAGGACCAATAATTTTAACACCAAAGAGGGGAATTCCCCAGATCAAACAGGTGAAGACTTAATGAACTGCTATTATTATAAGAGGAGATTAAGCTCGGCTGATGGGCCTTCTTAACAAATTTAAGCTTCATTTAAGCTGCAGAACTTTTAAATTATTGATTCTTGGTCTGTAATTCTGGTGATGGTGTTTTCACTCCTTTTTATACCTAGGGACGTGATCTTTGCCCTCATCCAAACACGGGGCAGTTTACTAGAAGTTCTCAAAGATTTTATTATTTTACTAGCTGTACCCGGCCACGCGTTGCTGTGGCTCAGTCTGGTAAAAGCGTGTGTTGCTTTTACGTCCAACAGATGGTACTATTTTTTAAAAAAAGCATGTTTTACCTGTCACGGGTGTGACATCTATATAATATAGTATATAAAAACACGCGCACATTTGAATGCAACGTTGTGTCAAAATTTCAAAGCAATCGGTGAAGAACTTTCAGAGATTTAAGATTTTGAACAAACGAACATTTACATTTTTATTTATATAGATTGTATTCTATTGTATTGTATTGCATTGCATTGCATTGCTTTGTTTTTTTCTTTTATTATTAATATGCCAGTCATCTCACTGATAAGACAGTGTTGGGCAGCTTGCAAACAGCAAAACGATAAATAGAAAAACAATTAAAATCTTAATAACTATGCAAAAAAACAGAACAAAGAAGACAAATGGTACAGAGATGAGGTCTTCTTACCCCATCAACCACCTCCAGCGGTGAGCACCTCCCTTGGGACCCCAAGCCAAGCAGAAAAACCAAGTTTTGATATTCTTCTAGAAGGCCAAGAGAGTGAGGATGGATCTCATCTCTAGTGGTAGAATGCTCCACAGGGCCAGGACCCTGTCAAGCATGAAAGACCAGGTCCACACATGAAGGTCCAATTAAACTGATTTATTGCTAAAAGCCTATGTATAGGAATCTTCTCAACTAATGATTAACACTTGCTTGGAGTTAGATCAGTGTCTATGGAATTCAAGGGAGGCTGGGCTTGTGGCTTGTGGCTACAAAGGGATTCTAGGCTAATCTCTCTTTTAACTCTGCCCCCAGGTTCTGCCATCCCTTCTTCTACAAGTCAATAGATATAGTGGATGGATGGATGGATGGATGGATGGAGGGAGGGAGGGAGGGAGGGAGGGAGGGATGGTCAACCTGAATAGAGCTGGAAGGAACATTGGAGGTCCTCTAGTCCAGCCCCCTGCTCAACACTTCAGACAAGTGACTGTCCAGTCTCTTTTTAAAAACCTCCAGTGACGAATCACCCATAACTTCTGAAGGCAAGCAGTTCCACTGGTTAATTGTCCTCAGTGTTAGGAAGTTTCTCCTTAATTCTAGGTTGATTCTCTTCTCGATTAGTTTCCATCCCTTGTTTCTTGTCTTGCCTTCTGGTGCTTTGGAAAATAAGTTGACCCCCCCCCCCGTTCTATGTGGCAGCCTCTCAAATATTGGAAGACCGCTATCATGTCCTCCCCTAGTCCTTCTTTTCTCTAAACTAGACAAATCCAGTTCCTGCAACTGTTATTCGTGTCTCCAGACCTTTTTAATCATCCTAGTTGCTCTTCTCTGCCCTTTTTCCAACATCTTTTTTGGTAATGAGGTGACTGAAACTGGATGCAGTATTCCAGGTGTGGAATCCTTATGAAGGTTTTATAAAGCGGTACTAATATTTAATTATTAATTATTAATGGTGTCAGGTGCACAAAAGACCAGATCCATATATTAAAGTCTAATTAAGTTGATTTATTGTTAAAAACCTATGCACAGGAATCTTCTCAGCTAACAGTCAGCACCTTGTTGGATTTAAGATTAGGTTCAAGGGCAATCAAAGGGGGTTGGATTTCGTCCACTTGTGACTACGTAAGAATGCTACACTGATCCCTCTTTTAACTCCGCCCCTCCTTCCCTTACAGCACCACAGCAGAAAAGGCTCTGCTCCTTGGCCCCACAATTTTGGATTCTTTGGCTGATGGGGTCTGCAGTAAGCCCCTTCTGCTGGAG
>NW_015388886.1:223823-227240 GCF_001527695.2 Protobothrops mucrosquamatus
TTTAAGATTAGGTTCAAGGGCAATCAAAGGGGGTTGGATTTCGTCCACTTGTGACTACGTAAGAATGCTACACTGATCCCTCTTTTAACTCCGCCCCTCCTTCCCTTACAGCACCACAGCAGAAAAGGCTCTGCTCCTTGGCCCCACAATTTTGGATTCTTTGGCTGATGGGGTCTGCAGTAAGCCCCTTCTGCTGGAGCGAGTGGGATGGGCCAGTCTCATTGGGGTGAGACAATTTCTCAGGTACCACATACCATGGCGGGCTTTAAAGGTGATAACCAACACCTTCAATTGGACCCAGAAGTAGACTGGCAACCAGTGCAGCTCACACAACAGGGTGTTGTATAGGTCACCCGAGGGGCCTCCAGAACTGCCCATGCAACTGCTCTCTTCACCAAGTGTAGCTTCCCAATACTCTTCAAGGGCAGGTCCCATGTAGAGTGCAGTGCAGTAGTCTAAACAAGAGATAACCAGGGCATGAATGACTGAGCCTAGGGCCTCACAATCCAAATAAAGGTGTAACTGGTGCTCAACACCAAGTTGTGCAGAGGCTCTCCAAGCCACGATGGTCAAAATTTATACTCCAGGTTTCAATCAGACCACAAGGATTGTGTACCTTCAGGATTCAGGGCAGATCACGTCGCCTTAAAAGATCTGGTGTAATTTTCCTTTTTGTTGGGCAAGCGCTAGGAAAAAAACTTTGCTTTTATTTGTTCTCGCATCTATTTTAACCCACCTGGCCCCTGCAGCATTGCCAAGTCCATTTGTTTACATTTCTGAGCTGGAGAGATATTTTTAACAGAGAGCATCTCTCTCTCTCTCTTTTTTTTTTTTATTGCATCTGTTCAATTTGAACAAATTTTATCCTTCAGTTGGTTCGAGTTCAACCACAGAGGCCTCGGCTCTGTCTATCAAATTATTTCTGCTTCCCTTTCTGAGTTGGTGCTCACCTTGTTCACGGAGCATCTGCTGAGCATTATCACATATGCAGCGAGTGCCGTGAACTTCGTCATCTGACATCGTTTTCTGATTTTTCAGAAAGAAGTTTCATAAGACCCACAACATCCGCATCCCACTTGTTCATACCGTGCATATGTCTTTATCAGAAGTCCATAATTCAGAATGTTCACTTCCAGTTTCCATCAAATTTGGTTTCAACCCCTGAACGTGTCATTTTCCATTTGTCAAACTTTGTGAGACCCTACTCATCTCATGACATTGGTCGCTGGGACCACCAACCGCAGAGGCAGGATGCTTCATTTTAACAAAAGTTGCCTGGTGGTTTTTTTTTTTTTAAATTCAAAATCCCAACACAATTGTCTTCTGAAATGTATTGATTACCTACAGCAGTGATGGTGAACCTTTTAGAGACCGAGTGCCGAAACTGCAACCCAAAACTCACGTATGCATCGTCAGGTGCTGGGTGGGTGTGGCCCATTGGGTGGGCATGGCTCATTGGGTGGGCGTGGCTGCGGTGGTAACGGCAGACTGGGTGGGACTAAAAAGTTCAATCAATCAATTCCAACTTTGCAAGATTTTTTTTTCCCGCGATAAGTTGAAATTGACTGATTGATTCAACCTTTTTTTTTTTTTTTGCACACGGTGGCGGAGGCCTAAAGCAAAAAGATTTTATAAAACCCAGCTGAAGGCCTAGGACTGGGGCCACGACACGGGTGCCCACAGAGAGGGCTCTGAGTGCCGCCTCTGGCACCCGTGCCATAGGTTCGCCACTACTGACCTACAGGTTTCTGTTACAGAACAACTGCCCAAAGCAGGTTTTTCAGCCTAAGAGTTTAAAGATGGGTGAACTTCAAATCCCAGAATTCCCCAGCCAACAAACCTTAAGATGTAAAGATTTAAAGATGTTAAGATTTAGGACTGAAGCTGTATAAATACAGACTGGATTAAACTTGGCTCAAAAGCAGTAACAGTGAGAGGGATCTTCCTAATGGATGATCACTTGAATATGAGCCAGCCATGTGCTGCAGCTGCCAAAAAAGCCAACACAGTCCTAGGCTACATCAATAGAGGGATAGAATCAAAATCATGTGAAGTATTAATACCACTTACCACTTGGTAAGACCACACTTGGAATACTGCATCCAGTTCTGATCATCACCATATAAAAAAGATGTTGAGTCTCTGGAAAGAGTGCAGAGAAGAGCAACAAAGATGATTAGGGGTCTGGAGGCTAAAGCATATGAAGGACAGTTGTAGGAATTGGATATGTCTAGTTTAATGAAGAGAAGGACAAGGAGGGACATGATAGCAGTCTTCCAATATCTCAGGGGCTGCCACAAAGGAGTCAAGCTATTCTCCAAAGCGCCTGAAGGCACGACAAGAAGCAACGGATGGAAACTAATCAAAGGAGAGAAGCAACCTAGAACTAAGGAGAAGTTTCCTGATAATGAGAGCAATCAACCAGTGGAACAGCTTGCCTCCAGAAGTTGTGGGTGCCCCGTCGCTAGAGGCTTTTAAGAAGAGATTGGACAGCCACTTGTCTGAAACTATATAGTCTCCTTCTTGAGCAGAGGGTTGGACTACAAGACCTTCAAGGTCCCTTACAACTCTATTATTGTATGTTTTAACACAGGGGCCTTCAAACCTGGCCTTTTTATGACTTGTGGACTTCAACTCCCAGAATTCCTCAGCCAGGGCACGCTGGCTGAGGAATTCTGGGAGTTGAACACAAGTCATAAAAGGGCCAAGTTTGAAGGCCCCTGTCTAACATGTGTGAACTTCATGCTGACTGGGGAATTCTGAGAGTGGAAGTCCACCGATCTTCAAGTTGCCAAGGTTGAGAAATACTGGCCCAAAGATATCTACAGTCAATCTACTGTCTTCTGAGTGGGGTCAACCAGGAGATATCTGTGCCCTAAGTAGGGCTACCAGGAATGACTCCTAGGGATGTTGCATTCCCAGATTAATGGGGGTTAGTACAAATGAGAAAAGGAATGAACATCCACTCAGAATGGCAAATTGAAGACAAAGTGTTTCATCACCAATCTTCATCCACACATATTCTTCCATGACTTTATCCTGGTGCTTGGGTAAACACAAGTTTGCTGGCCTTCTCTTCTCTTCTCTTCTCTTCTCTTCTCTTCTCTTCTCTTCTCTTCTCTTCTCTCTTCTCTTCTCTTCTCTTCTCCTCTCCCCTCCCCTCCCCTCTCCTCCCTTCCCTTCCTTTCCCCATCCTCCTTTTCCACCTCCTCTCCTACTGTCTTCTTATCCTTCCCCTCCTCCTCCCTCCTCCTCTCCCTTCCTTCTTTCTTCTCCTTCTTTCCTTTCCCCTTCTCTACCTTCTCCACCTTCTCCTTTCTCTTCCATCCTCCTCTTCTTCCTCCTCCCCCTTTTCCCCAATTCTTTCTTCTTCTTCTTCTTCTTCTTCTTCTTCTTCTTCTTCTTCTTCTTCTTCTT
>NW_015388886.1:227326-232321 GCF_001527695.2 Protobothrops mucrosquamatus
CTTCTTCTTCTTCTTCTTCTTCTTCTTCTTCTTCTTCTTCTTCTTCTTCTTCTTCTTCTTCTTCTTCTTCTTCTTCTTCTTCTTCTTCTTCTTCCCAGTTTCCTAAGCTGGATGCATTCATGGGCCCCTTTTCCCCCTCCTTTTTTTTGTGAATCTCCAGCTTCCACAGAGAAGGCAAAATCAATGCAGACCTTATTGGGCATCTATTCTAAGCTATTAACTAGCAATCCTCTAATGAAGAAGGTAATTAACCAGAAACTATGCTGATACTTTCTGGAAATACTTCTTTTTTAAAACTCAAAATTATCATTATTCAAACTTCTAAAAAGTGCAGGGAGAAAAACCTGTTCCATCACAGTTCATTTGCTCAATCTCTCATTAAACCAAACCCACCCCCCCATCAACTGAAGATTTCATATTTTGGCATATGCCTTCACATAGGTGTACAAGGTTGTTTTTTTTTTAAAAAAATAAAAATTCCAGATGCATAAATCAGGATAAACATCTTTGTTTACTGGCTTTCTTAATTTACTAAAGCCAATAAGTATCCCAATGGAAAAGGAATGAGCAGCTTATAACTTTAAGAGCCAGTATATAGCCGAAAAACAAAGAGCAAATTAAAATATAGCACTGAGGGCAAGCTAACATCAATCAATACAAGTATTGCTTTGCCACGAACAACTTAGAGTAATATTACCCTCCAGACGCCTGGAGAACAGCCGGATTTTAGAATTATGTACAGGTAGTCCTCGACTTATGACCACAATCGAGCCCGAAATTTTTGTTGTTAAGTGAGACATTTGTTAAGTGAGCTTTGCCCCATTTTATGACCTACCTTGCCATCGTTGTTAAGTGAATCACTGCGGTTGTTAAGTTAGTAACATGGTTGTTCAGTGAATCTGGATTCCCCATTGCCTTTGCTTGTCAGAAGGTCGCAAAAGGGGATCACATGACCCCGGGACACATCAATGGTCATAGGTATGAGTCACTTACCAAGCATCTGAATTTTAATTACATGACCACGGGGATGCTACAAAGGTCATAAGTGTGAAAAGCAGTCCTAAGTCACTCTTTTCAGTGCCGTTGTAACTTTGAACGGTCACTTCTCCTGTGGCTCCCAGCCTCCTCCGCCATTTGCAGAGAGAGAGACATAGAGAGGCACTTGCGCTTCCTTTCTCTCTCTCTCTCTCTCTCTCTCTCTCTCTCTCTCTCTCTCTCTCTCTCTCTCTCTCTCACACACACACACACACACACACACACACACACACACACACACACACACACACTGAGTGGGGGAAGAAGACTGGCAGACCAAGGGCAGGAGAGAGCCAGCCTAATAAGAATGTGTGTCAGCTTGTCGGAGAATAGCGTGAAGACAGCTTGCCAGGTGAGCAGAAGATCAGAGAGAGGGAGAGAGAGGGGGGAGAGAGGGAGGGAGACAAAGAGAGGGAGGGAGGGAGGGAGAGGGAGGGAGGGAGAGAGAGAGAGAGAGAGAGAGAGATAACTCATGCACAGCAGCCTCTATTTCTTTTTAATTAAACTTTTCAATCAAGCTCAAGTTTTGCAGCTCCCAGTATTTTCTTTTCTCTGAGAAACGGCCCCACTCCACCCCCTGCCCTGCCCCCGCTCCACCCCCACCCCACCTGCCCACAGGGCCACTCACTGCCTCCAGGGCCCACTGCAGATCACCTAGCAGTGCCATGGCAGCCACGCCCTCTGCCCGCGCCCCGCAGCATCAACTGTGCACAATGCATGAGTCTTGTCTACTCTGTCTGACTGCCATGTCCTTGGCTGCACTGCTCCACATGGGCCACGCTTGGGGGCAACTCTCCTCCAGGGGGGCTGCTGATGAGGAGGGGGTCATGGGGGAGGCACGGCTGGGGCAATGGCACGTGTGCCCACAGAGAGGGCTCCGAGTGCCACCTCTGGCACCTGTGCCATAGGTTCGCCACCACTGCTATATAGCAATAGTGGCTGCTCTGTAGCCTACTGGTAAGATCACACTTGGAATACAACATCCAGTTCTGGTCACCAGGATATAAAAATGATGTTGAGACCCTAGAACAGAGGTCCCCAACCTTTTGGGCACCAGGGATCGGTTCTGTGGAGAAAGGTTTTTTCATGGACCGGAGAGTGTGTGGTTGTCAACGCTGCTAACATTGGATGTTCTTGCTTTGACAACATATGGAGATGCAGCCATTTTCCTTCTTATGTTTTACTCTGAGAATTAGAATTAGATGATACTGGGGGGGAAGGAGGAGGAGGAATGTGCATAGGAGTTTAGTTAGACATAACAATACTGTAACTAGTGTGAGAACCAAGGTTTTTTGAAATAAGAGATGATAAGAAATGGCGGGTTGGAGAACTGGAGGGAAAGCCTGCATTTCAAACTAGTTGGAGAATATGATTTATGATTGTCAATCAGAGGAGGGAATTGAGCTTGATACTATGTGTTCAGGGGAGGGGAATTCAGATTTTGGCTTCGCCTATGTACGTGCCGATGCTATCTACTCGAATAAAGATTCTTTAAGGAAAACAATACCTCGAAGTTCTTTGAAGAGTTTCATCTGTCGGAACCATGACAGTGGTTTTGTTTGCTGCCTGCATCCCACGGATGGGGCTTTGCTTCTTTGTGTGGACCGGTTGCTGGCATGCTGTGGCCCAATACCAGTCCACAGACCGGGGGTTGGGGACCTCTGGCCTAGAAGGAATGCAGAGAAGAGCAACAAGGACGATCAGGTTCTGGAGTTTGAATCTTACTATGAATGGTTAAAGAAACTTGGTATGTCCAATCTAACAAAGAGAAAGACTAAGGGAGACATGATAGCGGTCTTCCAATATTTGAGGGGCTGTCACAGGGAAGAGGAGGCCAAAACTTAGCAAGGAGAAATCCAACCTAGAATTGAGGAGAAATTTCCTGTCAATGAGAACAATCCATCAAGTAGAATGACTTGCCTCCAGAAATTGTGGGTGAAGGAGGAGCTGGACTGAGGGCGGTGTCCCCAACATAATTAATGGACCCTTATACGTCACGTCCCCATTAAGATTTTTGTTGAGAGAAGGGAGAAACTCAGACTAAAACTGGAAGACCTAATAACAATATTAAGCTGCTTCCTCAGTGGATGATCAAGAGATCATGCAGACGTATAATTTATTTATTAGTTTTTTTTAATCCTGCCTTTATTACTTTATAAATTACTCAAAGTGGTGAACAAACCTAATACTCCTTCCTCCTCTTTTTCTCCACAACAATGAGGTGGGCTGGTTTGAGAGAGGGGGGACTGGCCCAAAATCATCTAGGTGGCTTTCCTGCCTAAGGCGGGACTAGAACTCATTGTCTCCTAGTGATTGGCCCCAAGTCACCCAGCTGGTTTTCAGGGCTTAGGCAGGAGTAGAACTCCCTATCTCCTGGTGATTGGCCCAAAGAAACCTGGCTGGCTTTCATGATTAAGGCAGCACTAGAACTCCCTGTCTCCTGGTGATTGGCCCAAAGTCATCCAGCTGGCTTTCATGCCCCATCTCTCCTTTTTGGAGGTGTCAAGCATTTAAGTCCCTTCAAGAAACTTTCTCCAGCTGAGTTTTCCATCCCATTGGCAGGAGAAACCGGCCATGAGCAAAGCAATCATAGGTTCACCCTGCTGTCCCAGGTTTTAAATCAGCCATGGCTGGGTGCCAAGCTGTTAAGTGGGAATTCCAGCTTTCAAAGTGTGGGAGGTGTTTTATAACCACCACCCTCACGACCATCAGGTGATCAGAACGGCTCTTAGTAATCATCCCTTAATGAGGAAGTGTTGGACCATGCCCTCCATGCCAAGCAGCAACGCTGGCCTCAGCAAAAGAGATCTGGAGTCACTTGAAGGTCCCACTTTCTCTTGCTGCAGACAAGGTCACTCCCTCGAAGAATCATTTCAGAATCAGAAAAGAGCTGGAAGGGACCTTGGAGGTCTTCTAGTCCAGCCTCCTGCTTATGCAGGAGACCATAGACCAGGGGTCTTCAAACTTGGCCCTTTTATGATTTGTGGACTTCAACTCCCAGAATTCCTCAGCCAGGCATGGTTGAAGTCCACAAGTCATAAAAGGGCCAAGTTTGAAGACTCCTGCCCTAGACCATTCCAGACAAGTGACTGTCCAGTCTCTTCTTAAAAACCTCTAGTGATGGAGCACCTACAACCAATTAAGCTATTCCACTGGTTGATTGTTCTCACTGTCAGGAAATTCCTCCTTAGTTCCAAGTTGCTTCTCTCCTTGATTAGTTTCCATCTATTGCTTCTTGTCCTGCCTTCAGGTGCTTTGGAGAATAGCTTGACTCCCCTCTCCTTTGTGGCAGCCCCTCAGCTGGGTCCTGTTGCATTTGCTAACAGGCTTATAAGCAAGCAGTCCAATATGGCCCCAGGATCAAGGTGGGGCCTGTAAGAGAAGGACTGGTAGAACCTGGAGGTGAAGTTAAAAGAGGGATTAGCCTAGAATCCCGATGAAGCCACAAGTAAAGTCCAACCCCCCCTTGAATTCCCTGGACCCCAAGCAATTGAAAGGATTCTTATGCATAGGCTTTTAGTACAGGTAGGCCTCAACTGAGCCCAAAATTTCTGTTGCTAAGTGTGACAACTGTTAAGTGAGTTTAGCCCCATTTTGTGAGCTTTCTTCCCACAGTTTGTTAAGGGGATAACTGCAGTTGTTAAGTTAGTAATGCAGTTGTTAAGTGAATCTGGCTTCCCCATTGAATTTGCTTGTCGGAATGTCATAAAAGAGGATCACGTGACCCTGGGACACTGCAACCGTCATAAAAATAAAAATCTTTCTTTCTTTCTTTCTTTCTTTCTTTCTTTCTTTCTTTCTTTCTTTCTTTCTTTCTTTCTTTCCTTTCTTTCTTTCTTTTTCTCCTCCCTCCCTCCCTCCCTTTCTTCTTTCTCTTTTCTTTCTTTCTTTCTTTCTTTCCTTTCTTTCTTTCTTTCTTTCTTTCTTTCTTTCTTTCTTTCTTCTTTCTTTCTTTCTCCT
>NW_015388886.1:232486-234593 GCF_001527695.2 Protobothrops mucrosquamatus
TCTTCCTCCCTTCCTGTCTTTCCTTCCTCCCTTCCCCCTCCCTCTTTTCTGCCTCCTTCCCCTTCCTCCCTCCCTCCCTCCCTCCCTCCCTTCCTTCCTTCCTTCCTTCCCCCCTTCCTTCCTTCCCCATGCAGCTTATTTCATATTCATTTTATTTCAAACACATCTAAATGGTCCCCATTTAGAGGCCTTTGGGTGGTACAGAGGCATTTTCTCTGCAGACATCCCACTAACAGAGGGCCGCGTCCAGTGCATCCAAAATAGGCACTTAAAAATACCACTGCACACACCAGCCTTCTAAATTGATTTTCTTTGCGATTATTGATACTATTTGCATAATGATGTCATTATGTAAATGTTGTGGATTGACACAAATGGTGTCATTTGTGTAATGACATCTTTATGCAAATGAAGTCAACCAATGCGAAGAATATATTTTCATAGGGAACCGACATTCGGTGGAGAACGGACACCCCACTCTCTGGAGGGCCCTCAAAAATCAAGACTTTGATGCCTTGGCATCTCTCTTCCCCGTTTTTCAAGCAATTTGCCATAAAATCCGTGCAATTAAAAGGAAAGGTTAGAACAATGGATAAAAACCCATATTGTGCCAAGTCACCAAAATAAAATCAGCAATAAAATTAAAATTAGCTATGTGAAATCAGGAATAAAGAGTTAATGCTGTTCTGACCTGCCATTGATTGATTGTTTGATTGACTGGTTGACTGATCAGAAACAAAATATGGCTTATTTTGTAAAAAAAGAAAACAACACTAGTTTTAAGCATGAAATTTAACCAGGAATCTGGTCCTAGCATCCCTTTTAGCATTTTGGTTGAAAAAAAATTTGGCCTCGCGGTTGCACGGACCCCTTACTCGATAACAGTGGTTCTCAACCTGTGGGTCGGGACCCCATTTGGGGTCGATCGACCATTTCATGGGGGTCGCCAAGCAAGGCTGTCCGCCATTTTTTTTCCCTTTTCCGGCGGGTGCCTTACCTCCCTTGGGCTGGGCCAGCTGGTGGTTGGCCTGCTCCGTCTCTGCCGCTTGCCAGCTATGCCTCGGCCGGCGCAGGGGGGCAGAACCACGCATGCGTGGTGCTCCCGGGTAGGGAAAGTCCTCGACTTACGACCGGTTGGGTAGTCCTCGACTTATGATCAGTTTAGTCCTCGACATACGACCGGTTTAGTCCTTGACTTACGACCGGTTGGGGTCGCGGCATTAAAAAAGTTGAGAACCACTGCTCTATCAAAATGAATTTTACGAATTTTTGTAGCTGGAGATGAAACATGGTTTATTTTTTTAAAAAAGCAAACATCAGTTTTAAGCATGAAATTTACTCTCACAGAAGGACTCTGGGTGATGTACAGTGGTGGGATTCAGTCGGTTCATACCACTTCGGCAGAACCGGTAGCTAATTTTTTGTTGCCCAGGCCCAGAATGGACTTCCGGAAGCGGCATCCACACAGAGAACCGGTTGTTCACATATTTGAATCCTACTACTGGTGATGTACAATAAAATAATAGTATAAATATATATTTTTTAACGAAAAGAAGGACGAGGGGGTACACAATAGCAGTGTTCCAATATCTCAGGGGCTGCCACAAAGAAGAGGGAGTCAAGCTATTCTCCAAAGCGCCTGAAGGCACGACAAGAAGCAACGGATGGAAACTAATCAAAGGAGAGAAGCAACCTAGAACTAAGGAGAAACTTCCTGACAGTGAGAACAATTAACCAGTGGAACAACCTGCCTCCAGAAGCGGTGAATGCTCCAACACTGGAAGTTTTTAAGAAGAGACTGGACAGCCATTTCTCCAAAATGGTGTAGGGTTTCCTGCCTGAGCAGGGGGTTGGACTCGATGACTTCCAAGGTCCCTTCCAACTTTATTATTATTATTGGTTGGTTGAGCATAGAGGGGGGTGTTCCCCTTGTTGACCTGTGCCCGCCAGGTTTCCAAGCATTTCATCAGCCAAGGACCCGGGGTAGGGGCGGGGGGGTAGCGGTCATTATAAGGGAGAACCTATGCCCAAGGGAGGCCACTGTGCCTCAGATAGACGGTGCAGAGTCCCTCCTTGTGAAGTGGGGGCAAGGGGTGCAAGTGGGCCT
>NW_015388886.1:236512-250654 GCF_001527695.2 Protobothrops mucrosquamatus
AATATTTATGTGAAGCCGCTGGGGGAGATCATTCGTGGCTTTGGGGTGGATTTCCATCAGTACGCTGATGACACTCAGCTGTACATATCCACTCCGGGCCACCCCAACGATGCCCTTGACGTGATGACCCGGTGTCTGGAGGCTGTGAGGGTCTGGATGGGGAGGAACAGACTCAGGCTCAACCCGTCCAAGACCGAGTAGCTGTGGTTACCGGCGCCTCGGCATAGTCAGCTGATTCCATCGCTGACTATAGGGGGTGAAACTTTGGCCCCCTCGGAGAGGGTACGCAACTTGGGTGTCCTCCTGGATTCGCGGCTGACGCTGGAAGACCAGTTGTCAGCCGTGACCAGGGGGGCGTTTTATCAGGTTCGCCTGATTCACCAGTTGCGGCCTTTTCTGGACCGGGACGTCCTACGCACGGTCACTCACGCACTTGTCACCTCCCGCCTGGACTACTGTAATGCTCTCTACATGGGGCTCCCCTTGAGGAGTACCCGGAGGCTCCAGCTGGTCCAAAATGCGGCCGCGCGGGCAGTGTTGGGGGGGACTCGACGTTCCCATGTGACGCCGCTGCTGCGTGAGCTGCATTGGCTGCCTGTGGCCTTCCGGGTGCGCTTCAAGGTGCTGACTATCATCTTTAAAGCGCTCCATGGCATCGGACCCGGATACCTTCGAGACCGCCTCCTGCCGCAGATTACCTCCCATCAACCTGTACGCTCCCATAGAGTGGGTCTCCTCAGGGTGCCGTCGGCCAGACAGTGCCAGCTGGCGACCCCAAGGGGGAGGGCCTTCTCTGTGGGAGCTCCCACCCTGTGGAATGAACTGCCCCCAGAGATCAGGGTTATCCCTGATCTCCCTTCCTTTCGCCGCGCCCTCAAGACTTGGTTATTCCAGCTCGCAGGACTGGCCTAGGGTAATTTTTAGAGGGGTTTTAATCAATATTTTAAATTGGACAATCTTTAATATTTCTTTTAATTAATGTTAAACTTGTATTGTCATTTATGTATTTTAATTGATTGTCAGCCGCCCTGAGTCCTACGAGGAGAAGGGCGGGATATAAATCTAAATAATAAATAATAAATAAATAAATAAATAAATAAATAAATATGGTAAAGAAGATCCCTAGATTGCTTTTCCTTAAGGCCTAGAACAGCAGTTTGCAAACTTGGCAACTTTAAAACATGTGGACTTCAATTCCCATAATCCCTGCTGCCCCAGGAAATGTGGAAATTGAAGTCCACACATCTTAAAGTTGCCTAGTTTGCAAAACCTTAGCATGGGACATCACGTTCCATTTGGCAGGGAGAAAATTTGCTATTTCTCAATTCACTGCAGCCTTTCCCAAGTTGGTGCTCTAGACATGCATCCCATCATCCCCAGCCGTAACTTCCCAAACTTTGAGCAAATCCTAAAGGGAGATATTGTATGCAAAACATGTAAGAAAAGAGCAGTGCTTTTCTGCAGCATCTTGACCGCTCTGAACCTCTCTGTGGAGGTCTCTGCTCCCAAGAAATTTTTCGGGTTTGGAAAATCTACAGCGCCTGGGAATGACTAGAAAGCATCTCCTCACCAAGTGGGGGTCAAATCTAAGTCTCTAGTGGCTGCACAAGGACTCAAGGCTAGTTCCCCACTTGATCCCTCCTCCTTGCCTGGCTGGGAGCTTCCTAACAAGCAGCGATATAAATGTATGCATACAGACAGAAGCCTTTTTGTCTCTAGGGAATAAATGTCTGAAAAAATAGTAAGGCACTCTCCACTCTCTGATCTACCGTTGCATAATCCAATAAGACTTTCTTCAGTGTAAAGCAAGGGTGTCAAACTGCTGGCCTGCTGGCCGGATGTGTCATGCGGAAGCCGCACCCATCCCATTGTCGGCAATGGCAAAACAGTCCCGATACATCGCACGACGTCACATAACGTTGCGAGTTTGACATGTCTGGTGTAAAGCAATTTTCTCCCAAATTGTAGCAGGTGTCAAGTCCACCATGCTGGTATCCTGCCATTCAGTTGGGTGGGGAGGAAGGTTTCTAGCATTCTTCACACACTTTCGCTTTTGCTGTAACCACTTGGGAATTAGGGACATCTCCAATTGTCTTCAGAGATAAAGCAGACTCCTTCCTAGTTGGTTCCAGCATGGCTCCAAGGCCGTCGCGCCCTGAAAGTGACCTGTTATCTTCCCAGCACCTCAGCATTCTCAAAATATCTTCTCAGCATCACATTGGCTGCCGGTGAACTGGTTCAAGGGGTTGGGGTTGGAGAAAACTGAAAGAATTGCTTTGTGCTTCACGCGGGACCTTCAGATTCCACCTAACTTTTCTGCATCCACTTTCTCTCAGCAAAAGTTCTTTTGATTAACCTCAATGGAGCCAAGAGTTTTACTTTCCTGAGGGAACAGCTGGGGCAGGTCCTTACAGAAGCTGTGTAGCTGGGTGTTTCTGTGTGAATTCCCTAAGGAAGGCTGTACCACAAGACATCGGCACAAGGCAAACGAAGACACCATAACTACTGTACAGGTGGTCCTCAACTTATGAGCACAATTGAGCCCAAAATTTCTGTTGCTGGTTGTTAAGTGAGTTTTGCCCCAGTTGCTCAGCAAATCACTGCAGTTGTTAACTGTTAGTAACCTGGTTGTTAAGTGAATCTGGCTTCCCCATTGACTTTGCTTGTGAGAAGCTCACAAAGCAGATCACGTAACCCCAGGACACTGCAACCGTCATAAATACGAGTCAGTTTGCAAGTGTCTGAGTTTGGATCACGTGACCTTGGGGAGGCTGCAAGGGTCGTAAATGGGAAAAAAGGTCACAAGTCCCTTTTTTCAGTGCCGATGTAACTTCAAATGGTCGCTAAACGAATTGTTGTAAGTCGAGGGCTATCTGTATCACGTGACGTTGGTACAAAACAACCGAAGACACCATAACTACGTCAAACGTGCATGTGGGAATGGGCCCAAAGTGTCAGTTGAGTTGTACCAATTGTAACTTCTGACCAAGAAGATTTTTAAACTGTTAAAAAAAGGATGCCCTCACAACTGGCCAGGAAATAGTATCTCCTGCCTTTCTGGCTCAAAAATGAAACAAAGCTAAGTCCTTTCTCATGGGGACAGCGATGCTCACCGCTAAATATTGGAAGGGCAGAAAAGTTCAGGAGGTTGAGGACTGCCAGAGAGGGAAGAAAAAGATAGACTCCTAGTTTGGACAGCTGTACAAAAGGTAACCATTTCTCTGCCACTCTCTGGTAGAAGATTGCAGGCCGGATGCATCTCCTAAAAATAGTGGTGCTTAATGATCTCCAGAAGGTTGAGGAGGCAACAGAAGAGCAAGCCAATAGATCCGGCAGAAGGTGCAGCTGCTGGAAGCCTTCTGACCCCCTTTTCAGCCTCAAGGAATAAGTTAGAGAGAGATCTATCTGTGTGGTCACTAATGGTTGATACCAACTTTTTTTTCCCCAACAGAGTTGGAAGGGACCTTGGAGGTCTTCTAGTCCAACCCCCTGCTCAAGCAGGAGACCCTATGCCATTCCAGACAAATGGGTGTCCAATCTCTTCTTGAAAGCCTCCAGTGATGGAGTAATGACAACTTCTGGAAGCACGTCGTTCCACTGGTTAATTGTTCTGTCAGGAAATTAGTCCTTAGTTCTAGGTTGCTTCTCTCCTTGATTAGCTTCCATCCATTGCTTCTTGTCTTGCTCTCAGATGTCTTGGATAATAATAATAATAATAATAATAATAATAATAATAATAATAATAATAATAATAATAATAATAATAATAATAATAATAATAATAATAATAATAATAATAATAATAATAATAATAATAATAATAATTGGAAGGGACCTTGGAGGTCTTCTAGTCCTACCCCCTACTCAGGCAGGAAACCCTATACCATTTCAGACAAATGGCTGTCCAGTCTCTTCTTAAAAACTTCCAGTGCTGGAGCATTCACAGCTTCTGAAGGCAGGTTGTTCCACTGGTTAATTGTTCTAACTGTCAGGAAGTTTCTCCTTAGTTCTAGGTTGCTTCTCTCCTTGATTAGTTTCCATCCGTTGCTTCTTGTCCTGCCTTCAGGTGCTTTGGAGAATACCTTGACTCCCTCTTCTTTGTAGCAGCCCCTGAGATATTGGAACACTCCTATCATGTCCCCCCTCTTCCTTCTCTTCATTAAACTAGACATACCCAGTTCCAGCAACCGTTCCTTATGTTTTAGCCTCCAGTCCCCTAATCATCTTTGTTGCTCTTCTCTGCACTTTTTCCAGAGTCACAACATCTTTTTCACACTGTGGTGACCAAAACCGGATGCAATATTCCAAGTGTGGCCTTACCAAGGCCTTGTAAAGTGATACTAACACTTCACGTGATCTCGATTCTCTCCCTCTGTTTTCCGGATGTCTCCTTACATAAGTATCTGGCTGGCCTCAAAAAAAACGAAGCAGATTGGATGATCTTGCGGGATGAAGAAGGAGAGGCTCCCTCAGAAAAATGATCAGAGAAGAGAGTGAGGAGCCCTCAGTGCTTAACGGTCAGAGGAAGAAACTTAAGATAGGAGCTGCCCTAATGAATCGGGTGATTAACAGTGACGGTGGGAGATTTGTTCTCTCAGACTTGCAAGATTCCCTTATTGTAGCCTTACAATAAAATAGAATTAGTTCACGTGGTCGTGCTTCCTATCTAGTTGACTTGGGAGGGGGAGCATCTGACATCAGTCTTGCAAGTCTAAAAGTCAAACAGCCTTTGATCTTGCAGAGGTTTACCAAGGCCTGGAGAGAATGAGATGAGACATCATCTTAGTGGCCCCCTCCTTGAATTCTTCTGTTTGATGTGCCAGGGAAAGAGGATCATTCTTTTATATATATATATATATATATTATTGAATACAAAGGAAAGAAAACAAAATTAAAAAACATTGAACGTGGTGTATCATCTTCGACATACATCTTTGTCTAATCATTCCATACTTTACATATAAGAGTAAATATTACATATACAGCTATACATATCAAGTCCCCTATTTATATCCCTTCTATCGACTTCCTTCTTATTTCCCTCCACTTGTAAAATTTGTTCCAAATCCGGTAATATTCTGTTTCCTTCTGGTTTTTTTTAATTCCTTAGTCATCTTATCCAATTCAGCGCAATGTAAGATTTTCCTTATTAGTGCATTTCCGCTAGGCACTTCAATTGCTTTCCAGTTTTGGGCAGACAAGATCCTTGCCGCCGTTATCACATGTATAATGAAATATATATCATCTTTGTTTATATTTTTTTTCTAATATTCCTAATAAAAACATCTCTGGTTTATACTGAATTTTTTTGACCCATCATTTCTATTATCCATCTCCAGACCCTAAACCAGACATGTCAAACACAAGGCCCGCGGGCCGAATGCAGCCCGCGAAGTGGTTTCATGTGGCCCGCGAAGCCATCCTGGAAACAGTGAGGGAACGGCCCCCTCTGCCTTGGCCCAGGCCAGCGGGGAGCCAATGTACAATTTTGTGGTGGCCATCTATGCTGAAACGCATTCAGTCTTAGCTCCATAAGCCCCCCCCCCCGCATGGCCTGAGAGGAACAGTGAGGCTCCTCCCGTGGACCAGGCCTTGGCACTTGCCCTGGTCCTACCCTATTGCCAGAGACCCTCAGATCTATCCCACTCCTGCCCAGGCCCCCACAGGCACCCTTGGCGCGAACGATTTAGAGCTGGCCACACCTACCCAGTAAGCCACACCCACTCCATCCACGCCCACCCAGTAGGCCGCACCCACCCTGGCCACACCCACCTGGCCCCCTGAGGGCAACCACAATGCTGATGCAGCCCTCAATGAAATTGAGTTTGACACCCCTGCCCTAAGCCAATAAACCTGTACTTCTTTACAAACCCACCAAACGTGAAAGAATGTACCCTTTCCCTTTTTACACTTCCAACAAATTGGTGAGTAACCACTATACTTTTGATGGCGTTGTGGCTTTTAAAGAAGCGGACTTGCTTCATTCCTGGGGATGGCCTTGGGAGACCAGGGACAGAGAGGCTGCCTAGAAAACCAGGAGACAAAGAGAGGCAGGAGCCCCTGATGCTTAATGGTCAGAGGAAGAAATTATAGGAAAGAGCCACCTTAATGGATCAGATTGTTAACAGCAACAGCGGGAGTTTTGTACAAGACTCTCTTATTGCACCATTACAATAAAGTAGAATGAGTTCATCTAGTCTTGTTTCCTGTCTGGTTGACGGGATGGGGGGGGGGGGCTGATACCAGTAGGGTTGCCAGGTCTGCTTCCAAAAAATAGCGGGCAAGCGGGGGGGGGGGTTAAGTAGTAAAAAAAGTAGACTGTACAGCTTTAGATTACGTACCATTTCATCATAAAGCTTTTGAATAAAAAAAAATGTCCACTATTTTGTGAAAAAAAATAGTGAACATAATGTGAAAAAAGTGGACTGTCCACTCAAATAGTGGACACCTGGCAACCCTGGATATCAGTCTTGCAAGACTAAAAGTCAAATAGGCTTTGATCTTGCAGAGTTTTACTCCTCTGTTTGATGTGCTGGGGAGAGAGGATTATTCTTTTTTTGATGATGTGGATTCCTAAGAAGTGGACATGGTCCGTTTGTAGTGGACGTGGTTTGTCCGTGTGGGTGACCTTTGGGGGAAGAGAGGCTGGAGCCCCCAGAGGAAGAAAGGAAGGACTTACCCTAATTCAGGGGTAGGCAACCTTGGCTCTTTTATGACTGGTGGACTTCAACTCCCAGAATTCCTGAGCCAGCCTGGCTCAGCTTGGAAACCTCTCCCTTTTCCCTCAGCATGGCTGGCTCAGGAATTCTGGGAACTGAAGTCCACGAGTCATAAAAGAGCCAAGGTTGCCTACCCCTGCCCTAATTGATCAGGCCGTTAAAATTGGTGATGGGAAGTTTGGACTTTCAGAACTGCAAAGATCTCGTGAAGCTAAAGGGAAGTGCTTTTCTGACCAAAATCAAAATCAATTCAAACTGCAGTCCAAATGCAATTTTGATTTCAAGATGAGCCGGACATAAAAAAGAAGGCAGGCCCAGAAATGGGTGGAGCTAAAGTAAATGCAAGGCAATTCAGTTGAAATACAAATGTAATCAAAGTTAAATTAAATTCATCAGGTTCTTTTGAAGCCATTAATTTGTTCCTTCCTCACAGAATTAATTATTTCCACTTCTGTCACATTAAAAATGTCACTTTCGTGGCAATTGTGGGGATATCCTGGGGGAGCCACAATTAAGGCTGGCAGTGTGGGAGGAACAGGTTGCAGGTTGCAGAAGAAATAGTTCCACAGAGGATAAACATATTCCTGGGAAGAGTGAGGAAGGAAGGAAGGAAGGAAGGAAGGAAGGAAGGGAGGGAGGGAGGGAGGGAGGAAGGAAGGGAGGAGAGGAGGGGAGGGGAGAGGAGGTGGATGGCAGGGGAGGGGAGAGGAGAGAGGAGGGAAGAGGAGAGGAGAGGAAGGAAGGAAGGAAGGAAAGAGGGAAAGGGAAGGAAGGAAGGTGGGGAAAAAATGGAGAGGAGAGGAAGGGGAGGGGAGAGGAGGGGAAGAGAGGGGAGAGGAGAGAGGAGAGGAAGGAAGGAAGGAAAGAAGGAAGGAAAANGGAGGAGGGGAGAGGAGAGGGAGGAGAGGAAGGAAAATGGAGAGGAGGGGAGGGGAGGATAGGAAGGGAGAGGAGTGGGAGGAGGGGAGAGGAGAGGAGAGGAAAGAAGGAAGGAAGGAAAAATGGAGAGAGGAGGGGAGGAGAGAGGAGGGGAGAGGAGGGAGAAGATAGGATAGGATAGGAGAGGAGAGGAGAGGAGAGGAGAAGAGAGGGAGGGAGGAAGACTCTGTTACACTACTAAAGTGTTCAGGAAGAGTGAAAAGGCTTCATGGGACCCCTCCCCTCCACCAGGCTCTGGGCAAGGATTCCTCTGCCAAACATGGCCCCACAACCTCCCTTTATCTGGGGGAGACCCTTACCAAAAGTGCCCAGATGCAGCCCCCCAGCTCTGTTGGTGCAGATGCTCCATCTTTGGGAGGAGAAGAAAAGGCAGCCTGAAGCTCCGTCGCCTGGCAGGAAGCTCCCTTTCGCTCTCCCCAAGAGCCAGATCTTCTCTGCCAGAAGAAGCTCCTCCGGCCTCCTCCTCCTCGGAGTCCACTTGCCCCCCTCCAGCCCTGCCCAGCTTCTGAAAGGATGCAAACCGGGAGGCCCTCGTCTGCCGAGATATTCAAAGTAGGCTGGTAATTAAAGCCAACGCAAGAAAATAGAAAGGCAAAATATAAATTAGGGCAACGGCGAGCAATTCATTAAGAGAAAAGAGAGGCAATTTGGATCTATTTGCAACCGCCTCCAACCGTCTCAGCTGGCGAGGCAGAGAAGGAGACAGATAATCCTCGACTCGCGACCCCAATTGAGCCCCAAATGTCTGTTGTTAAGCTTCGCTCCATTTTTACCACTTTTCTTGCCACAGTTGTTAAGTGAATCACTGCAGTTCTTCAGTCAGTAACCCCGTTATTAAGTGAATCCGCCTTCCCCATATGGACTTGGCTTGTCAGAAGGTCGCAAAAGGGGATCGTGTGACCCCAGAACATGGCGACCGTCATAAATACGAACCAGTTGCCAACTGTCTGAATTTGGTCACATGACCACGGGGATGCTGCAACGGTCATAAGTGTGCAAATTGGACATAAGTCCATTTTGTTGTTCAGTGCTCTTGCGACTTAGCTCAAAGAGGGGAAGCCGAGCGTGTAACAGGGTTTTTTGGGAATCCTTAACTCATCTGAAATTGCCTTCTCAGTGTTGTGATTCCTCGCCAGCCAGTAGATCCGGCAGCTGAGTCTGAGGAATCAGAGGAGGAGGAGGGGCCTGGAGTGACCTTAGAGTCAGAGGAAGGCTTTGAGGAGCTCCAAGACTTACAGTCGGACCAGGAGCCTGACCCCTCTACTTGCACTCAGGCTGAGACACAGCTGTGCTGGAAGCCTGAGTTGGACAGTGATGAAGAACAGCTGGGACAAATCCCAGATGCACGAATGCGCAGGCAAGAGAAGCGAGTAGGACAGAGGAATGCAATGGGGCGGCTCCAAAGGCAAAGGAGAAGGCATTAGGAAGCCACACCTTGGCTGAATTATAAAAGGGAAGGTGTGGGAGGTGCTGCTTGCCGAAGACATCCATTCGTGTTGAGGATCGAGTTTCTGTGAACTGTTTATGTTTGCCTTGGACAGTGACTCAGGTCTGTGAGAATAAAAGGGGTTGTTTTTTTCTTGCGGTTCCTGCCTGTTTCTTGGAAGAGGGGTTTCTCCTTGTGAGCATAACAAGGACTCACTTAGGTTGGGACAGAACACTCAATGCCAACACCCTAGAAGATCTCGCACCGATGGCCCTATGCTTGGAAATGCAAGATCTGACGCCAAAGGGCCCCTCTCGAGATCATGCAGACAGGCTAAAACACACAACGAACAGTTCCATGAATTGGGTATGTCTAGTCTAACGAAGAGAAAGACTAGGGGGGGGGGCATGATAGCGGCCTTCCAACATTTGAGGGGCTGTCAAACAAAAGAGGGGGTGGATCAATCTATTCTCCAAAGCGCCTGAAGAAGGCAGGACAAGAAGCAACGGATGGAAACCAATCAAGGAGAGAAGCAACCTGGAACTAAGGAGAAATTTCCTGATGGTGAGGACAATCAAGCAGCGGAACAGCTTGCCACCAGAAATTGTTGGTGCTCCGTCAATGGAGGCTTTTAAGAAGAGGTTGAATAGCCATTTGTCTGAAATGGTATAGGGCAGTGGTGACGAACCTATGGCATGGGTGCCAGAGGCGGCACTCGGAGCCCTCTCTGTGGGCACACGTGCCGTTGCCCAAGCTTTGCCTCCCCCCACGACCCCCTCCTCTACAGCAGCCCCCCTGCAGGAGAGTCGCCCTTGAGCATGGCCCACATGGAGCAGCGCAATCAAGGACATGGCAGCCAGGCAGCATAGACAAGACTTTGCCCTCACACCCTATCATGCAGTTGATACTGCAGGATGCGGGCAGAGGGTGTGGCCGCCCCTAGCACTGCTAGGGCGATCTGCGGTGGGCCCTGGAGGCGGTGAGTGGTCCTGTGGGCAGGTGGGGTGGGGGATGGGGGGGCAGAGCGGGGGCGGAGCAGGGAGGTGGAGCAGGCGCGGGGCCAGTTTTTGGGCACTCAGTCTCTAAAAGGTTCGCCATCACTGGTATAGGGTCTCTTGCTTGAGCAGGGGGTTGGACTAGAAGACCTCCAAGGTCCCTTCCTTGTTGGGTTATTTTGCCGCCGACTGTCTCCACCTCACCTGGCTGAGCTTGTCTGCAGCATTTCGGCCTGGCAGGACTCAACTCTTCCCATTCAGACTTGCTACCTTTAAAATCGGCTCTTTTTTCCAAAGGTAAAAATGTTTTTCATGGTAATTTCAGCCCACCCGACCTATATTTCACGGAGAATGGTGCCAGGAAATATGCATTTATCTTCGCCTGCCCCGTTCTGTGTCTTCGCAAGGTAGCAATGCCTCACCACGGAGCCCGCTGGGTGCAAACTCCGTTTTCCATAAAGCCGTCTGATTAATGGTTGTGCCAGCCCCATAATTCTCTCCTTTTCCATAGAAAAGCTATTTGATTGTCAGACGATCTTCGCTTATTTTCAGCCGAAAGAAAGATTGCAGGGGAAACTTCGGAAGGCCCGCCCACTTAAGAGAGCGGCAGGACCTGAAGGAAAACAAATGGAAATGCATACGCTGGACAAATCATTGCAGAGCCTCAGAGCTCCCGATATTTATTGATCAGAATTTTTTTTATCCGTCTTTTATTACTTTTTAAGCAACTTAAGGCAGCAAACTTGGCTAATACTCCTGCCTGTTCCTATTTTCCTCACAATGACAACCCTGTGTGATGTGTTGGGCTGAAAAACAGAGAGACTGGCCCGAAGGCTTTCAGTTTCATGCCTAAGGTGGGACTAGAACTCACCGTCTCCTGGTGATTGGTTCAAAATCATCCACCTGGCTTCCATGACTAAGACAGCATTAGAACTCAGAATCTCCTGGTGATTGGCCCAAAGTCACCCAGTTGGCTTTCGTGCCTAAGGCGGAACTAGAACTCACTGTCTCGTGGTGATTGGCCCAAAGTCACCCAGTTGGCTTTCATGCCTAAAACAGGACTAGAACTCACTGTCTCCTGGTGATTGGCCCAAAGTCATCTAGCCAGCATTCGTGCCTAAGGTGGAACTAGAACTCACTGTCTCCTGGTGATTGGCCCAAAGTCACCTAGGCAGCATTCATGCCTAAGGCAGAACTAGAACTCACTGTCTCCTTGTGATTGGCCCAAAGTCACCTAGGCAGCATTCGTGCCTAAGGTGGAACTAGAACTCACTGTCTCCTGGTGATTGGCCCAAAGTCACCTAGCCAGCATTGGTGCCGAAGGTGGAACTAGAACTCACTGTCTCCTGGTGATTGGCCCAAAGTCACCTAGCCAGCATTCATGCCTAAGACAGGACTAGAACTGTCTCCTGGTGATTGGCCCAAAGTCACCTAGCCAGCATTCGTGCCGAAGGCGGAACTAGAACTCACTGTCTCCTGGTGATTGGCCCAAAGTCACCCCACTGGTTTTCAGGCTTGATGTGGCATTAGAACTTCAAATCTCCTGGTAATTGGTCCCAAGTCACCCAGCTGGCTTTTATGGCTAAGGCAGGACTAGAACTCACAGTCTCCTGGTGATTGGCCCAGAGTCACCCAGTCGGCTTTCATGGCTAAGGCAGGACTGAAACTCACCATCTCCTGGTGATCGGCTCAAAGTCACCTAGCTGGATTTCATGCTTAAGAAGGGTCTAGAACTCACCATCTCCTGGTGATTGGCCCAAAGTCACCTAGTAGCTTTCATGCCGATGGTGGCACTAGAACTCACAGTCTTCTAGTTTCTAGGCCAGCAAACCACTAAATTGCTCTCATGAATCAATTATTCAAGAATTATTCAATTATTTATCAATAAATATTCAATTATTTCAAGATCAGGAATGATATAGGGTGGATTTTTAGGGACCAAAGTATTCTTCTTCATATCTTTCCTACCTCAGGAGTAGGAGAGATCTGTAAAAATCTCTTGCCCCCGTTGTTAAGTGAATCAATGCAGTTGTTAAGTTAGTAGTACGGTTGTTAAGTGAATCTGGCCTCCCCCTTGGTCAGGCGGTCGCAAAAGAGGATCACTTGATCCTGGGACACAGTTGATAAGCGCCTGCATTTTGATCATGCGACCCTGGGGATGCTGCAACTGTTGTTAAGCGTGAAAAACGGTCCTGTCACTTTTTTTCAGGGCTGTTGTTAACTCTGAACAGTCACTAAATGAACTGTTGCAAGTTGAGGACTACCTGCATTTGTTCTTTGGCTGAACGTCCCAAAAACTACAGGAATAACTTGGCAAGATCTTTTCCATCGCCTGTTCGTTTCAGACGTCAGAGCTCTAGATTGTGACTTTTTTTCACTATTGATTTTTCATAACTCGTTAAAAACCTGGTTGTTTTCTTAGCCCCGGTGGATGGTGGTTGAGCCCCCGGGGAGAGTTCAGAGATCTCCTTTGGGTCTCCGGTTCGATTGTATTCTCTCTCCTTTAATGGGCTTGTGTTTGCATTAACTGGTGGGAAAATGAAAATCTAGTTTTGCCTGGAAAGAAGATGGAAGAAACACAACACGGCGTTAAAGAGCACAGCCCAAACATTATAACCCCATAATTTGCAGAAGCGCTATTAAAGTTTATTTAGATTTTTAATTGCCTTCTCCCCAAAGACCGGGAGTAGGAAACACCATTCAAAAGCCATAAGAAAGCACTTCCCATATACAGTACATTATTTTAAAATATGAACTGCTTTTTGTTTTTCCCTGCTTGCCAATGGGTCTGGTTTTTGTTACGCTGGGCCTCCAGCTTCTCTCCCTGCCTTGTCAAATGCAATCTAGAAGACACAGTTAGTCCTTAATGTAAGTGACTAACAACCAGTCCTCACATTTACAACCATGAGAATGGGTTGGTTTCTGAATGTTTCATTACCAGGCTAGGTAATGTCTTCAGCGGAGTTTAGGGGTGTCAGTGTCGGTGTTCTGCTGCTTAGAAGGGCTTTGTATGGTCAGTAGGACAGGTGAGGGTCTTGTGATGGTCTAGTGATGGATCTTGTGAGGGTCAGGTGTGGATCACGTCAGATAGGGGTCTTGTGATGGGTCAAGTGTGGGTCATGTCAGATAGGGGTCTTGTGATGGGTTGTGATGGGTCAGATGTGGGTCACATCAGGTAAGGATCTTGTGATGGGTTGTGATGGGTCTTGTAATGGGTCAAGTGTAGGTCACGTCAAATAAGGGTCTTCTGATGGGTCAAGTGAGAGTCGTGATGGGTCTTGTGATGGGTCAAGTGTGAGTCACATCAGGTAAGGGTCTTGTGATGGGTCTTGTGATGGGTCAAGTGTGGGTCACGTCAGGTAAGGGTCTTGTGATGGGTCAGGTGTGGGTCACGTCAGGTGAGGGCCTTGTGATGGGTTGTGATGGGTCTTGTGATGGGTCAAGTGTGAGTCACGTCAAGTAAGGGTCTTTTGATGGGTCAAGTGAGGGTCGTGATGGGTCTTGTGATGGGTCAGGTGTGGGTCACGTCAGGTGAGGGCCTTGTGATGGATTGTGATGGGTCTTGTGATGGGTCAGGTGTGGGTCACATCAGATGAGGGTTTTCTGATGGTTGTAGGTTGATGTGTCTGTTGACGGAATGGCTTGTGGAGTGCCATCCTAGAAATATTCACCACTATCACAAACTTACAACCATTGTAACATCCCTAAGGTCACGTGATCAAAATTCGGATGCTTACCAACTGGCATGTGTTTACAATGATTGCAGCCACGTGATCGCCTTTTGCGACCAGCCCAGCTGGCTTCCAGCAAGCAAAATTAACGGGGGGGGGGGAAAGCTTAACGACCACATGACTCACTAAGCAACTGCAGTGATTCGCTTAACGACCATAGCAGAAATGTTGTAAAATCAGGCCCGACGGATTTATCAACAGCCTTGCTTAGCAACGGAAATTCTGATCAGTTGTGATCGTGATAAGTCGAGGATTAGCTGTATGAGCCCGAGCAATAAACCAGATCAACTGGAATTTAACATGTGGTCCTGATGTTTTGTGTATTTTTTTTT
>NW_015388887.1:0-18694 GCF_001527695.2 Protobothrops mucrosquamatus
GTGTTCTCATGATTTAGTTATTCAGATAACTGGGGGGAGGGGGAGGTATTTTTCTTATGTGTGTGAACAAATTTCAGAGATTTCTGTTGAGCTGGGTAGCAAAGTATTAGTGTAACTCCACATGCAAGCAAGATGCCATTTTTATTGCACTTATAGAGGGTAAGATGTGAAGCAGGTAAGAGACATAATTTGTTTTGATAAGGGTGATAGCGTAGATGCTTAAATGAACCAAGGTGGACAATGTATCAGAAGGCTCAAAAAGCAATGTGACACATATAGTACTGTTAATGTTGTGAAAGGTCACTTGTTTCCTGTGCCAAGAATTGCCCCTTTAATATAGTTATTTTATTTCCAAGGAGAAAGTAGTGTGTTTGTGTGTGTGTGTTTCCTGTCATTGTTTTTAATGGAACTGTGGTTTTGGGGGTTGTCTAATTATATTATGGTTGCTGAGACAAAGCCTCTAATCTTGCTAGTATGTCAACATCCTGTGGAGAATGATATTACTGTGGCAGAATTTTTCTGAAGAAAGGAGTAGTCCTTCCTTAGTTTTTTCTATTCAGATAATTGAAATTCCCTGCAGCTAGTGTTCTAGACTTTACTTATCTCTATAAACATTTCCTGATCCTGCCCTGGAGGCATATCACAGTCTTCTAAGATCGGGTTTTTGTTATCATTCCTATTCCTATTTCCCATTCATCTTTGCCCATGGAATGTCAGCTGCACGTATAGCCTCTCCCACTCAATATAATGTAATGCCTTCGATCAATTTATCCATATTGCCATCCTTCCCATTTCCTGTTAAGTCTGTATTGTTAGTCACTCATTCCTGATCCAAGTCTCTGTTAAGCTAATTAAAAAGGCTCTCCCCCCTCCGCCGCCTTTTTTGTATATTCATAGGCAGGCTAACTTTTTTTTTCTTTCATGCAAGCCACTGAAATTTTCACATGTGTCTGTCTTTGTGTGCAAATAGATAGGATAGATCAGACATGTCAAACACAAGGCCCGGGGGGCGGATGCGGCCCGTGGAGTGGTTTCATGTGGCCTGCGAAGCCATCCTAGAAACAGTGAGGGAACAGCCCCCTCTGCCTTGGCCCTGGCCCAGGCTGGCCAGGAGCCAATGTACAATTTTGTGGTGGCCATCTATGCTGAAACACATTCAGTCTTAGCTCCACAAGGCGAGGAACCAACCCTTGCCACTTCGGCCCCTCCCCCCTGGGTGCATGCTGGGGAGGTGTTACCCTTTGTGAGGAATGAAGAAATGGACCATGCCTTGGCGCTTGCCCCAGTCCCACCCTCTTCTGCCAGAGACCCTCAGATCTGTCCCACTCCTGCCCAGGCGCCCACAGGCACCCTTGACACGAACGATGTAGAGCTGGCCATGCCCACCTAGTAGGCCACACCCACTCCATCCACACCCACCCAGTAGGCCACACACACCCTGGCCACACACACCCGCCCCCCCCGAAGGCAACCGCAATGCTGATGTGGCCCTCAATGAAATTGAGTTTGACACCCCTGGGCTAGATGATAGATTAGAGAGAGAGAGAGACAATGTATGTATATATATAAAAGTCTGGAGTGTAGAGATTAGCAAAGCTTTGGAATTATCCACACAGTAACTACTACTTTCAGTATGCAACCTTTTAGCTAAATTGGATTGAGTATGCTATGCTATTTTATTCATTTTGTCAAGGGTTATAAGTGAAACGAGCAGTTTGGCGTGGTGGTTAAGGCAACGGGCTAGAAAACCGGAGACTGTGAGTTCTAGTCCCACCTTAAACACGAAGCCCGTTGAATGACTTTGGGCCATTCTCTCAGCCCTAGGAAGAAGGAGACAAGGGAAAACCACTTCTAAAAAAGGCCTTGCAGGACGTGCCCAGGCAGGCCTGAGAACTGCACACAATTGAATGGGAGAAAAGAAAGTGAAATTAAGTCAATTAGAATCCCTTGCTCATGGGAAATAATGGTTTCTTGCCCTCCATTCCACCCTAAAAGTTGTTTCAGAAGAGATCTATTTAGCATGTAAACTCCAGGAAGTTCTTGATTAGATTCCCTTATGGAGATTTGCTTGCAAAGAAGATATTGATTTCAAAATTAGAGAAAAAAAAACATTAATAAATACAGCTTTGTTACTGCTTTACATGCTCCAAGTGTTGCAAATGTTGCTGTTTTGTAAACTCATCTATGGTTTATCCTTTATGCAGCCCAAAAGAAGGAATATTGGGGGGGGGGAGTGTTTGTAGCAGCCCTCTGAGCAAAAATATGAACTGCTTTGCTGCTGTGTAAGCAAGCTATGTAGAAGACATTAAGGATATGATGCTTTTCCTGGCAAGTACATAAAAGTGATGGGAAATGCTTCATTTACTTAATTCCCATGTTCTACATCAAGTGCTCAATTCAACTAACCCTTTTGATATTACAAAACAATATGGCCACAGGCCAAAATTTTCCCACTAAACCTGTATCCAGCCACCATTTCTGATTCATTCAATACTAAATTCTCAGTGAAATGAGCTAGAAGCCTTAGGGACTCTGCAAACATATCAATTTGCTAGTTATGATTCCACAAATATACAAAGACAGCTCCACTTACAACTTTGGACCATTCGGCTTTCAGGAGCAGTGAAGGTAATAGTGAGCTCTCTGTAGAACTGGGCAGCTTTACAACAGCTGTAAGAATAATTTCCGGAGTAAGCTTCCCACAGTGATTGCTTTGACACACTGCGTTATACTCAGATACCGAACCATGAAAATGAAGCATTTACCATAGATCACTATAGTTTATAACTGCACAGGATTAGCTTCAGAGCTAAGCCATTAGAAGTAATCAGTATCTTCTATGTGCCATAGGATATAAAGAGAATTATAGAAGAAAATTAAGTTCCTTACACTGAAGAAGATGGAGCACATGGGACGATGAGAGGCAAAATAGCATTTTGCCACGTGAAACAAACAGAATCGATGTAATCAGTGGGTGAGAGAATGTGTATGGCCATTTGTAACACTACAGGAAGGAAAGCTGCCTCATAAGAGATTTACAGGAAGAGAAAATAGGAATTACTTAGAACAGGTTCAAATAATATAAAATAGATACCAGTGACATTTTATTACATATCAGATTGGCTGACTCTCTTGGAAGGATTTGGGAAAAATTATCCCATGTTTTCACTGTGAAACTTCTACCTCCAGTGAATACGAGGACATCAGATTTTACTTTATCACCATCTGATGTAAGTATAAGCTAATGCGCATATTATAAAATTGATATAGGACAGGAAAAAACAAAATGGCTGATTTAAGAAAAAGGTGCTAGCTCTGTTCATATGTAGCTGTTGTCTTAAGTTTTCTCTTGAGTATTATCGAGTTGCTTTGACTCAAAGCATGCATTTTGTCCTGGTGAGGGATGTGGTGGTGAAGAGGCTTAATGATGCTGGATGTACTGAACAATTGCCAGTACTCTGGTGGTTCAAGTCCGGCTCCATGGGACAGGGTGAGCTCCCGTCTCTTGTCCCTAGCTCCTGTCCACCTAGCTATTCAAAAGAATTGTTTGTGAATAGATAAATAGGTACCACCACTACTTTCCATTTACAACTTGCTGGGAAGATGGGTGGTGGATGGAATAGTAGGGTGATGGGATGTGTCAAACTAGGCTAATGATAGCAGTGTGAAGTAGAAGAAGAAGGAACAGAAGATGCTAGGAAAATTGGTCTGGAAGGGTTGGCATTGAATAAAACAGGGAAAGAAGAGTTATGCACACCAACTACATTTAGGCAAGAAAAACCAAAAGCACAGGTATAGTATAAGTGGCACTTGGCTCAATAATAGTAACTGTGAGAAGGATCTTTGAGTCCTAGTGGACAATCACTTAAATATGAGAAAGCAGTGTGCTGGAGCTGCCAAAAAAACCACAACACAGTTCTAGGCTGCATTAACAGAGGGATAGAATCAAAATCACGTGAAGTGTTAATACCACTTTATAATGCCTTGGTAAGAGCATACTTGGAATATTGCATCCATTTTTGGTCGCTACAATATAAAAAAGATGTTGAGACTCTAAAAAGAGTGCAGAGAAAAGCAACAAAGATTATTAGGGATCTGGAGGCTCAAACATATAAAAAACAGTTGCTGGAATTGGGTATCTCTAGTTTAATGAAGAGAAGGACTAGGAGTGACATGATAGCAGTGTTCCAATATCTCAGGGGTTTCCACAAAGAAGAGGGAGTCAAGCTATTCTCAAAAGCACCCAAAGGCAGGACGAGAAGTAATGGATGGAAACTAATCAAGGAGAGAAGCAACCTAGAATTAAAGAGAAATTTCCTGACAGTTAGAACAATTAACCTGCCTCCCGAAGTTGTGAATGCTCCAACACTGGAAGTTTTTAAGAAGAAATTGGACAACCATTTGTCTGAAATGGTATAGGGTTTCATGTCTGAGCTTGGGGTTGGACTAAAAGACCTCCAAGATCCCTTCCAACTCTATTATTCTGTTAACTTCAATCTACTTGTCACATAAAATTATACTGAGAGTCCTCCAAATTTAGCCAAAGTAAAAAACCAGAACAAGGTTTATTTCCAGATTTTGTTTCTGTTCAGCTGCAATTAATCTGAACAAATCAGCAGAACATTGTTCTGTGTGTAATGGCCTGGTGTATAATGGCCTGTTCCAGGATCAAAAAACTACATTTCACGTACAACCTGTTGTAGTCCCAAACTTGGTGAAACAAAATCTGTGTCGTGTATCAAACTTTTGTCAAAGGACCTTGCGTTTTAGCATCTGAACATGTTTCCAAACACACAGGCATACATGAAAATGAAAAAAAAAATCCTTGTAATGAGGGTAACAGTGAAGCTTTATTCTCCATCTATTTATTTGCTGCATTTTCAAAGTTGATTTGTAGTGCTAATTCTATGGAATGGAGGTGAAAAAAAATGAACTATATTCCTCAGCTTTATCAGGACCATCTCAATTCCACTCTATTCTTTAACAGCCGAAGCTGAGGTCTCTAGATACACATACAGGCTTACTACCAATGTGAGAATCAAAGGACAGCTCTTCCTATCAATTCTTATTTGCCTGTGTGGATGATGTCTCCTCCACTGATTTCCAAGCATTAGATCTGCAGTACTTGTTCCCTATTGTTTACTCATTTGAATACATCTGTCAAGGACATCTTGTCAGCCTCTTCCTTGGGGTGAATAAAAAAATCATCAGGGCCAAAGGAAGCCAGTAATCTGATAATTATTTGGAGTAAACCTCTTTGCCATAGGGCCTTGTGCTATCTACCATTGTTTGCACTTGGTTGATGCTGAATCTACCAGTAGTAAGGTTTTTATGAAGGGGGTGGGGGAAAGTGAGCCAAAGGAATCAGTACAATAGTATATAACAGATAAAAACAAAACAATATTGAAAAGTGGACAGAATGCCGCAACAATCAGAAGCAGTGTCAAGGTGAATAATTATTTTTACTAACACTTTAAGCATGGTTGTCACTTTCTGTGGTTGCCTGTTAGCTCTTTATGGTTTGTCTTAGCAAGCTGGACAACATGTGATCTTTGGCCTAATTTCTTATGATCCTTGCTATAATGTGAAGAGCTCCCTGCTTTTGAAAACTATTAGAAGTGTCATAAGCTGATTAGAGATTCCCCACTAAAGAGATATTTTTTTACCAGATTTTAAGGCAAGGAGGCCTCATATAAGCCACTAAAGAAACTATGTTTGTCCCAATGTAGTAGAAAGTTAGGTACAGTTTAATGAATTTGAAATATGGCGCTTTAAAAAATGGATTAGATGGGCTTTGGGGGATTGTTCATCTTGTAACTACAAAACTGTGAACCACAAAGCAGGAGGCCAATCACTTTGACTTTATTGATTTTAGTGGTGGAAATATAGCTGGATATATGGATCACTGATAACTTTTATTGATCCCTTCCAAGTGGCAGAGGATTAAAAATAATGCTTATCTATTTAAATACCTGATTTACAGTCCTCACCCCAGATCCTGCCAACCTAGCTGTTAAAAAGCATGCAAATGCGAGTAGATAAATAAGTACCACTTCGGAGAGAAGGTAACAGGGCTCCGTGACATCATGCTGGCCACATGATTGTGGAAATATCTTTGGTCAGTGTTGGCTCAATGGCTTGAAACAGAGATGAGCATTGCCCCCTATAGTCAGCAGCAACTAGCAGAGTAAAATCCACAGAGACTCCTTTATCTTTTATCTTTTTTCATTTATTTTCAGGCAGTGATCTGGTAAAAATAATTCACTTTAGTCCTAGATTATTGATGATAACCTCTTTCTTCTCAACAACATTCTGTAAAGCAAGAGGTTACAACTTCCACTTTCTGTGTCCTCACATTGTGGAGAGGATAAGTCTTTCAATAGCCTAAATAACTAAAATGGGCCTGTTTGCCAGCTTGGAGGCATGAGACTCATTGTTGTCAAAAATCTGGCTTATGGAATTAATGCAGAGATTGAAATGAAGAGGATGCTGCAGAGAGGCATCCCAAAGCAAATATTTTCAACAGTTTTAGGATCAAAAGCAGGACGGCTTGGTCAACAGAGGCAGTCTTTGCTTATTGCCTATCTGAGAACTGGATAAAGTCCCTCTTTTAAGTCAATAAAGGCAACCTATAGAATATTTCCTAGCTTATTTACTTTATTTATCAAAGCAACCCATATGGCCATCCATCTTAATTAAATATCTCTTACACAACTGACTATAAATAAACACAATATGAAGCATCACAAACAAAAAAACAATGTAAAATTAAATAGTCGGGGCTCTTTACTCTGACAGTGTGAAAACAAAAACACATCCCAGGCTCCCAAAGCAACCTGATCTCAATGTTTGAGGGAAAAACCAAGGTCTTCAAAGTTTTCTAGAAGACCAGCAAAGTTTGTAACATCCAAATCACAAGGGGAGGCAATAAAGAAGGCAGCCTTCTGGGTCCCACTGAGTAGTATTGTTTTATGCTGCTGAATTTCACCGTATCTCCTGTACACTCAGCTGTGTCCAAAGGAAAGGTCAAATTTGGGACAGAATTCCAAAGCAGTATTGTGCTCTGGGAATGTAAGGTCTGCCTCTCTTATACAAGCATTGTCAATCTTAGACACATATACCCCAAAGTAGCAGAGCTCACATTGTATAGCACAACATGTATACTTCTTTGGATACCTATGTGTAGGCTGTAATCTTCTGTACAACTCTCTCCCACTGTCTCCCAATGACAAAGGACATTAGACTTTGGTTTTCTTTCCCATTAAGTCTTTCACTGATTCCTCAAATCATGTACATCTACATAATAGATAGGGGAGGGTCAAGCTGTATTGATATGCAAGAATAACTTTAGGAGATAGGGCAACAAATCCTAACCAAGGAAACAGTCAAATACAGGTAGTCCTTGACTTACAACCACAGTTGAGACCAGAATTTCTGCTGTTAAGCAAGACAGTTGTTAAGTGCCAAATTTTACAGCCTTTTTTTTTTTTGCCAAGGTTGTTACATGAATCATTGTAGTTAAGTGAATCAAGCAGCCATTAGCCAAACCCAGCTTCCCCCATTGACTTTGCTTCTCGGAAGCCAGCTGGGAAGGTCACAAACGGTGATCACATGACTCTGGGATGCTGCAAGTGTCGTAAATACGAGCTCGTTACCAAGTGCAGGATTGCAGCTTCAGGTTGCAATCCTGTATTTACCTGCAACTTTTTTTCCCTGACATACAGTATTTAGGATTGGCAAAACTTGGTGTCAGATATTTAAAGATGACTTATGGACACTGCCACGGATAGGATTCATGGGAAGAAGGTTGTTTACCTTTTGTGCTTTATGCGAAAGGAACCAATGGGGATGATGAAGTGCCAAAATAAGGTGGCAATCATATACCCAGATACCTAGAAGAATGTATCATTGATACCCCAGGATGTTTGCTTGTAGGATAGGATAAGGCTATAAGAGATTTTAAGGAGCATTTCACTCCAGAAATTCAACTTCCAACTTGCTAAACCTGGCCTAATATTTACATGTATTCGTTATATCCCACATGCTTAATTAAAGCAAATAAACAAAAATCCCAGAAGCATTCCCCCCCCCTTTGCATACGTACAAGGGTTAAACTATGAGAGCTTTGCTTTCATTTGAGTTTCCTTCTCCTTTTATTCAAACTTTGGCTTTCTCTCTCCTTCTCTCTCTCTGTCTCTCTCTTGGGAGAAACAAATGGACAGCTTCCCTCGGTAGAATTGTTCCTTCCATTACCATCGCAGCAGAATGCATCTGAGACTATAATAATTCAGTGATGAAATATAAAATGTCGCAATGCCATCTCCCTTAAAGTGAACTGAGATTTTGTTATGCCATTTTAGATGCACTAATAGCTCCTAAAGTCCCGTAGAGTATCCTAATGTGAATTTAATGAGCTGATAGCATATAAATGACAGTAGTGAGAGGGTGAAGGTGACATAACCTTTTCTCTTCCATTTGATGTTTGTCTTTGAAAAAATACAGACCTGACCAAAATATACCACGTTATTACTAAACGTTGCATCATTTAGCAGAAAGGCTCACCGTTTCCCTTTTTTTCTCTTTTAACTATTCTTTTTTCCCATTTTTAATTTTTTTTAATATATTAAAACAACACAAGGAATTGGAATTCCTCTCCCCTATGCAGTCTTCGTTTCTTTATTGCCAAATTCGTGTTCATTTCATGGAATGTGCACCAGTGACAACTGCACTTGTACTCCTTCCAGTGTTATTTTTATTAATATGTCATCATAAAAATAAAACGGTGTGAATTGTACCGAAACCAAACTACCTCTATGTCCTGCGTGCAATTGATTTTTCCTATCAGTGATGGCCTGGCTACTGGTTTTTCTCTGTCATTAAAGAGATTTTGCCATTTCTAACTTGCCTTGTCTGACTAATTCAATGAATCAGATGGTTGTTTTGCAAATCTCCATTACCTTCTTCCTGGTAATCAACAGAATTATGTCCTGCAATGACATAAGTGGAGGTGGAATCTAAGGGGAGGAGACAGGGCAAATAATTTGTGAGAAAGTTGAAATACCTACCTGGGACATACAGTATTTCTGATGGTATCTTAAGAAGAAAAGCTTATCTTGCTATCAGAGCTTACAAGTTGGGAAAGATAATATAGTACATGGAAGCTCATTCTTCTTATTGGTTTCAAGGAATAAAGTAGACCAAAAATAGCCAGGGTGAAAATTGTGAATTCATTTTGAATTTATGCATGTATAAGGCTCCCATTTGGTGACATAGAAAACTTCTTTGCAACCACTATTATATTTTCAAGTAATCATCCAGAAACCCAGAAGTTTTTAGTGACTGCCTCAAATGCAATTTCATATTGGATACCTTCTGAAGCTTGTTATGTTATGAGAAAATCAAAAGATGCTTTGAAAGTAATATCCATCTTCATGCTGTTTTGCACCCAGGTTATGAAATAGTATCTCTTATAAGCTTAAAAAGGTGTTTTTTCATGAGGTGACTGGACTTTCTTGTTTTTCTTTGAAGACCAGTGCTTTTTTTCTAAAAAAAAAAAAAAAGGTGCCGGAACTCACACACGTCATCTAACCTGCCTTGCCTACCCTACAAGGTTCCATCCAAAAAAGGTGCCAGAACTCCGTTCTGGGCGTTCTATGACAAAAAAAGCCCTGTTGAAGACATTTCACTTCTCATCCAAGAAGCTTCTTCAGCTCTGACTGGATTATGGGGAATGGATGGATTTATATTCCTTGCAGACAGCTGGTCATTTGCATTCAGAGGGGGAGGGATGTGACATCATATATCTCCAGTCTGCAACACAGTCCTTTCAGCAGTTCCAAGAAGGCTCCATACCTATTTGCACTACTCAGATCACCCTGACAACACAGATAAACCTCCAGGTGGCCTCAACAACTCTCTAAAACAGTGGTTTCCAAACTTTTCTATACCCCGCACCCCTAGAATGCTTCTGATATATTCTCACACCCCTTACAAAAGTTCAAAATAATGGCAATGAAATATGCATATACATTATAATTTTGAAAACCCAAGTTTTTGCACCCCCAGGTTGAGAACCCCTTCTCTAAAAGAATGCAAATGACCAGCTGCCTGCAAAGAATATTTCCCCACCATCCAGTCAGAGCTGAAGAAGCTTCTTGGATGAGAAGCGAAACATCTACAAAGAAAAACAAGAAAGTCTAGTTGCCTTATGAAAAAGCACCTTTGGGATAACTATGACCTGGATGACTGAGAATCTCCATAGACATATCTCTTAAAAGTGTACAATTTAGCCTAGTTATAGTAGATCACTTTCAGTTTCTGAGAACTCAGCACACAGGCAAAATGTTTTTCTAGCCTACTTTATTTTGATCTTTGCCTATGTTGGTTTATTGAAGCTAACTGAGATGAAGAGATTTGGTAGATCCAGAAAATCCATGCATCTTTGTGCCATGGAAGCAATAATGCATCCATTCCTGAAAAAGAAAAGCTTTCCTCATTGCAGAGTCTCATGACAATTAGTAATCAGTTACAAACACTTTTTGGTAGGACAAGTTGAAGAAAGCAGTTATCTGTACAATTGCAGATGTTCGCCAATTATTGTGATCCATTTCAGTCTGGGTTTAGGATTGGTTTTTGTGTCTGAATCAGTCTGGTCTTCCTGATAGATAAGTTCTGTGTGGAAGAGGCAGAGAAAATGTAATTTTTGTTCCTTTTGGCTCTCTGAATTTCTCAGAGAAGTTTAGTGTCAAGAGATTTCTGAAGCATCTTTGCAAGAAGGACCTAAGTCATGTTCTACAGCAGTTCTAGTTCTCTTTGCCCAGATCATTTTAGACAGTAATATCGGATGACTCTTTCTCACCACCTGAGCAACTAAAAATGGAACAATTTAAAGCACTATCTTCTTCTTAGTACTCTATTGGAAACTGCTGACTGGGGCAATGATTGGGAAATTTGGAGGCAAAATGTTAACAATATGCTAATGATGCACAGCAATTTTAAGTAAAGAAACAAATACATTAATTTAAGATTATTTAGATCATATTTACATCCCTTCATTCTTTATTGGAGCTTAAGTTAGCATTCATAGTATTACCCCATTTGGGCCTCATTACTATGCTTTGAGTTTAGTGTGATATAACAAAGCTGGAATTTGAATGGGAATTTGAATCTAAATCTTATCCAACCTCTATATTCTGGGTTACTCATGGAGAACTTCCTTTGTTGTAAATCTACAGTCAAGCAATGATTCAAAAAGTTAGCTATTTGCTTTTTAAGTTATTTATGTATTTCTATATTTCTTTCTATTTCAGAGGGGCGTGTAGCAGTTAAGAAGAGAATTTCAAAAGAGGGAGAGAGAGAGTTAAAAACCAGCACTATAAAGCCAGCAATGCTTAAAAATCAAACAAAGTGTATTCTGTAAAAAAAAAACCACAGTAAAATACTATATTAAGAATCAGTTTGAAGTAGTGCTTAAAGGTACTGAACTAGAAACTTGGGGCCATAACTTCTAGTCCTGCCTTAGACACTAAGCCAGCTAGATGACCTTGGACTAGTCATTCTATCTCAGCTTTAGGAGGAAGGCAGTTCCAAAAAACATTGCAGGAAAATTACATGATTCTGTCCAGGAAATTGAATCACCTCCCCTTTACTGCCTAAAATTACTATATCAGTGCATCTAAAAGAGACATGTCAAACTCGCGATGTCACGTGACATCGCGCAACGTATCGGGACCATTTTGCCATTGCTGGCAATGGGGTAGGTGTGACTTCTGCGTGATGCATCCGGCCCGCGGGCCAACAGTTTGACACACCTGATCTAAAAGATAATTTCTGTAAGGACCCACCTCAGCTAACCACCCAAGAAAGCAGAACTCTTGAAACAGGCATTGTCTCAAAAGGAACTTTTATTAGGGGTTAGTGACAGTAGGAAAGTCAAGCGAGATCTGGGGAAAATCCCGCTTAAATGATATAGTTAAACTAGCAATGTTCCTCCTCCCACCAAAGTCATGTTGTCCATTTGAAATCCAGCCAATCCACAGGTGGTACGATGTTTGGGTAACTGGCACAGTTTCGTTTCTCCATAGCTATCTCCCTGATAAGGGAGACACAATCTTTTCTCAAGTGGATAGGGGTGGGAGAGAAAAAACAGAAAATGAAAGTTATCCCAAGCGAAAGCAAATTCCCCCCAGTAGAATGGCAGGCCCCAAACAAGAGCACATATGCAAGGAAAACAATAAGGATTTGGGGACCTGACAGTTTGGTCTTGGGGTAGATGTTATCTTATAAAAGCCTTGGTGAACAAGAGCCCAGTTTGGTGAAGTGGTTAAGGCACCAGGCAACCAGGAGACAATGTATTCTAATCCCACCTTAGGCATGAAGCTACCTGGATGACCTTGGACCAGACATTCTCTCCTAACCCTAGGAAGCAAGTAAGGGCAAACCAATTCTGAAATCTTGCCAGGAAAACTGCAGGGATTTAGCAATTAGCAGAAGTTGAGACTGGCTTGAAGGGACCCCTCCCCTCCCCATGAATGAATAAAATAATCTTTATGCTATCCTCTTTCAGAAACTTTATGAAGTTATCTTTATGAGGTTTCTCAGTGTTTTAGCAAGGCAGTCATACCTGGCTTGAATAAAATTCAGTGGAATATGTTGTCCCAAATCCTGACTATCTCTGAAGAATTCTCTGATGATTAATTGTACTACCATATGACCCATGGGAGACAGAAGACTCAATCTCCTGTGAGTATCTGTGAAGATTCTCAGTCATCCAGGTCATGGTTGTCTCAAAGGTGCTTTTTCAAAAGGCAACTGGACTTTCTTTCTTGGTTTTTCCTTGAAGACATTTCTCTTTTCATCTAAAAAGCTTTATCGGTTCTGGCAGGATGGTGGGGAGGATGGAAGGTCTTCAAGGAAAAACCAAGAAAATCCAGTTGCCTTTTGAAAAAGCACCTTTGAAACAGTCTCCTGTGAGGGAAATGTTGGAGGCAAAATTCTTTTGCAGAGACAGGAGTTACTAGAATTGATGACTCTCTTCCTCAGCTTAGGTAGCCAGGAACAGACAAGACAAGCGGTTGAGGCTAACATCTGGCTATCAACATTATTATATAAACCTGCACTCTTTTTAACTTCAACAGAAAGTACTCAAGTTAGTGTAAAAGAAGCACAATCTCCATTCAGTAACTAAAGCATAATGATTGGTTGTGATCAGAGATAGTAAATTTATTTTGCTTTCTGTAATGCTCACATTTTTTGAAATACATTCTGCCCAATTTGCAGAGCAGAGCACACCATTTTTCTTATTTTTTCCCCCGATGCACACTTTATAATAGGCATTTGGGTACATATTTTTCACCGGAGGATCATAACACAAAATTCTGAGAAGTGCTAAAGCTGAAATATAATTGTGGTTCAATTTACATACAATTTTGGGCAGTGCAAATTAGATCTGTTTATAGTAAAATACAAACCAAAACAAATTTCAGCTCTGCGCTAGTTAGGAGTCATTGAACAAACAACAACAATCACAATAAAACACCTTCTGTCTTTTGGAAAGTTAAGATTTTGGAAACAGATAAACTTGGTTTCAAAACACTTTCCGTTGCCCAGTGACAACACAAAACATATCACATATGCTTAACAACCAGCTTGTACATATTTTGTCTTTCCAAGGTTTCTAGGATTTATCAAGCGTAATGATGCATTGCAATATCAGAAGGGATTTCCAGCAGGGACAAATGATGGTGTCTTTCCATCAGCATTTCCCATGTCCTTAACAACAAGAGAAACCACCAAAATGTTTCACATTGTTGTATGATGGAGTAAAGACTAAGAGTGCCCAAAATTCCTTTTATCGCAAGTTGTGAAATGTTTACATTGGTGTTTTCCAGTCATCTTTCTTGGAGGAGAGGTTTGTGGTGCGGTACAAAACAAATAGTCCCACAGATTCTAATATTGCACTCATGCAATTTACTATTTTGATCTCCCTCCCAGCCCTTCCACTCCATCCCCCATCCAGAAAATATTCAGCAGAACTAATTTGGAGGATGTACAAGAAGCTACGGAGAGGATGCAAAATCCCAGTTTTGCTGAAGGAAGAAATTCTGTCTGAGAAAGTTGACTGTTGTATTCTGCCCTTATTTTTAAGTGCGTAGATCAGGGATAGTCAACCTTGGCTCTTTTATGACTCGTGGACTTCAATTCCCAGAATTCCTGAGCCAGCATGGCTGGCTCAGGAATTCTGGGAGTTGAAGTCCACGAGTCATAAAAGAGCCAAGGTTGACTATCCCTGGTGTAGATCATGCCCCTTATCAAATGGTCTATAACAGTGTCTAACAAATGGCAAGCTGGTGAAATTGAAATAAGTACAATGAAGAATGGTTGCAGGAATTGGGTTGTGTGTCTAGTCTGATTAAAAGAAGGACCAAGGATGACATGATGGCAGTTTTTCAATATTTGAGAAGCTGCTACGAAGAAGAGAGGGTCAACCTATTGTCCAAAGCACTAACTACTGAGAATGCTATATTGGGACAAAGAAACTAAATTTTAATCTAAAACAATGATTGGTTTTCTGTTGTTGGGAAGTGGTTAATCCATATGAAGGTTTGCAACCTGTTTTAGATTAGATTGTATTCTCTCTGAAGAATCAAGCTATGGCATCCAGATGTGATCATAAATCTAGAGGTGTTCTGCTCAGGACGCCTCTCTGTTTGTCCTATGTTTTTGGGTTCTCCTCCCACGCATATATTTCCTCATCTTTCTTTATTCCACGCTTACAGGAATATTTTTAATCTGGCCAATCAGGTGACTATCTCTTCTTTGGCAAAATAACTGGCTTATTTTGTACTGGAATGTTCCAGAGGTTTCAGTTGGAAGTATAGTTCCTACTTAACCACCCACCCATATAATCCCATATTTTTTCCCCTTCAGATTTTCATGAGAAAATTGATCATTAGTGACTGAAAAGTGATTCAGGTGGAATGCTATAGACATAACACTAAATATAATGTAACAGCTGTCAGACTCAACCTATGCAATTGACACTTCCTGGGGCTGATGTTCCTCTAAAGAAAGCCTTTTAAAAAAATCTTGCTCCTATGCAAACTTTGCTTTGGGTGTTTTATTTTCCAATTTGGTCAGGGCTAGATAGACTGTGCTTCAAGGGGGACTGCACCTTGAGCTGGACTGAACTCAGCTGTAGGTGCAAATTATGCACATTGCAGAGAAAGATTTTTTAAAAATGCTGATTTTCTGAGGGAAACATGTATCTTTCTTACACATACAAATGGAGTGCTTAATTTGGTATGTCCTGTCTGATTACAAATTACAGTCCTTAGGAATGGTCTTCAAGAGGAAATGAAACCAAACGGCAAAAAGACTGGTTTTAGTAGGCAGTGCTGTGGGTGAGAACTGACATTACTCACTGAGTTTAACAGGTTTGCAGAATCCAGAAGCATGGCTAAAATTACAGGAGAAAGCCATACTTCTTTTTAGACTCAGATATATATGACTCTAATGATCTAAAAAATCACTTAGGGGGGGAAAAACAGGAAACTGAAAGGGACTATTTTAGAAGCCTAGTGATGACCAGTATAATGAACTGATGCTCTGCACAGGACCTCAGTATTTTCCTGACCTTTGCCAATTTGCTCTCCTGCTCTGCCAATGTTGGAAATATCACAAAGAGGGGTATACTCTATTAACATGACTCACCTACAACACTTTCCTTTGTCCAATATTACAGTTTACCTTCAACCTTATCTTCATAGCCCATTTCATCTTAAGGTTTTGATTCACTTTTCAGCCAACAGTACTGTAAGAGAAAAAGTTCCAAGCAATTTTGAAAAGCAAGTGCAATTTCACTAAGAGAGCTGACAAAGGCTTTGAGGAACAAGGTTGGTGGTTGTTGTTTTTTTTTTTTTGCTTAAAAAAGAAAACATCAAAAGGAAGAAAAAACAGCTGAGCCGACAAGCAATTTGTAGAGAGCATGACACATTTTTTACACATCTCAGGAAAGTTTATTAGCTGAAAATGAAAAAAAAAAACAATTGGCCATGTCACTCACACAATTAAGGTTCACCAAGCATAAGAGGGGGGAGAAAAGTAAAGTCTGTAAAGTTATGGGAAACCGTATAGTCACTTGGTTGAGTTGAGTGGCTATAAGAATGAATGAATGAATGAATGAATGAATGAATGAATGAATGAATGAATGAATGAATGAATGAATGAATGAATGGCCTCAGGTTCCCAAAAACCAAACTTCCCCCATGGAGATTCCCTCATTAGCTTATCTATGATACCAGAATATTTTTATTATCCACTTAAATGATGTTAAATTTGCTTAATATTTACCTTCCTTTTAATTTAAATGATCTTTCCTTCCCTTGCTTCATGCTGAGGTGCACGGTAGCCTTTGTGCATCTCTATGGGCTGAGTAGAGAGTTGGATGTTTAAAATTCTATTAATTTCCTCTTTCAGATCTTCACCCTAGCAATGACCTAAGAGCAGTATTAAAAATGCAGATCCTTTGCTGTAAAGATTTTTTTTTTACTCATTTGTATTGAGTAACAACCAACTCTCATGAACTGATCTCCAGGTTTCTCTTTTAGAGCAGTCTTCAAAAAAGGAGGCAGGACCATAAGAATGAAGCAAGGAAAACCAAAAATGATTTAATGTAATCACAATTAAATACATTTAACATCATCCAGTATTCATGCATAGTTCTTCTTCTGTCACACCACAAATTATATTTGGGCTGCAACTTTTGGAGGCCGTTGCGGCCACCACCAAAGCTTTGGGGAGATACAAGCTATTCTGGGTTCCCAGGTTCTGTACAACTGTTTTATAGAAACAATGCCAGTGCCAAGATAAGGTCAATGAATATAGACCTTACCTGTTTAAGACACTTAGGAGATATTTTTATGACCCCTACTGTAGTATCAAGAGATCATAGGATTGTTTCATTTCATACCCTTCTCACTCCTTCTGTCTCAGTCGTCCAGAACCCAAAATAATGTCTAAATGTATAATTTCCCATTTTGAGTTTTGTTGTTGTCATTGTTTTACAAAAGGAAAAGTGAAGAAAAGAAGAAGAAAAAAGAAGAATTCTGGTCCTTCGTTCTTCTGGACTGTCAGTGCCTTACTCAGGGTAATATGTTAAAGATGAAATTCAGCTTCAGATATATCTCAGATCAAATTGGCTTATCTGGACACATTGAGGAGCTGTTTGGATCAAAGCTGGATGTAATCAGTGATGCTTTCCTCCAAAATAGATTACATCTCAAATTTTCTTAAGAAGCAAATCTCACATTTGCTTAGTGACTTTCCTTATCAAAAGACATATAATTCTGAAGACCATGGAGATTTGATATATTTCTTCTCGAATTATCATATAAAGATAAAGCCCTAATGATAAAGCCATATAAGACTTAAAACTATTAATCTGAAACTTGGCAAACCTGAGCTGCCACAAAAGATAGCTTTGCCTCAAAATATCATCCTGTTCTATTAAGACATTTTTAAAAGTACAGGTAGTCCTTGATTTATGACCACAACTGAACCCAACAGTTCTGTTGCTGAGTGAGACATTTGTTAAGTGAGTTTGCCCCATTTTACAATGTTGCTTGCCATAGTTGTTAAGTGAATCACTGCACTTGTTAAGTTAGTAATCCCGGTTGTTAAGTGAATCTGGCTTCCCCATTGACTTTGCTTGTCAGAAGGTTGCAAAAGGTATTCCCATGACCCTGGGACACAGCAACGGTCATAAATATGAACCAGTTGCCAAGCGTCTGAATTCTGATCATGTGACCCTGGGGATGCTGCAAAGGTCGTAACTGTGAAAAATGGTCATAAGTTACATTTTTCAGTGCCTTTGTAACTCTGAACCGTCACTAAATGAACTGTTGTAAGTTGAGGACTACCTCTACTCCATTCTTTTACTGCTGTTGGTTGTAAGTGGTTCCAAAATGGATTAGGTAAGGATTGAACTGAAAATACATTGTTTACCAAGTTTAGTGAAACAACTCAGCTTTACAGATCTTAGTTCTAAGTCTGACTCCTGGGAATTTATCCATCTGCAGTTAGGAGGATTGCAAGTATAGTTCTATTCCTATTATATACAAATGAGTCCCAGTGATAATAATGATTCTCAATACAAGCTGTGCTTGTACAAAATTGGAAACTTTACATATGAATACCAACTGTTGTGTTTTATTTGGTTCTTAAGTGAGACTCGGCCAGCTTCCATTCTGTATTAAAAATTTACCTCTAGGTCATCGACACCTATATATAGTTGCATAACATCTTTTTCCGAGAAGTAAAAAAGTTTCTTATGGTGCATTATTTGTTTTCTTTTTCCTCAGCAGGGTTTGCTGATGCTAATGGCTTCACAGCAGTATACCCTACCTCGATTATTACAGGTCTAATTCAGTCATTAACATTTCATTAACGGAGTAGCCTTCTAGCTGCTTCCATGCCAGTCTAGGTATTGATGAGCTCCAGAGCCCAGGAAACTGATCATTAAGATGGTTACACATGGAGCAGTGGATAAATGGAGAGGGGATCTCTGTGGTCTCTTTTGGTAAACCTATTTGGTAAATTTATATTGGAACCAGGACATTTTAATACTGGAAGGGGTATAAATCAAAGGCTTCTGCCCAGGACAGTTGATTTATAAGAGAAGAGTATACTGACCTAT
>NW_015388887.1:19376-21185 GCF_001527695.2 Protobothrops mucrosquamatus
TTCAAAATATTTTCCCCCTTAAATTGCTATATAACAGACTTTGTCTGTTCCTCCTATCCCGTCACTCCTCAAAAGAAATGTTATGACAGATATGGCTTGCCCAAAGCTGGCAGTTTCTTGCAAAGAATGCTTCATATGTGGAACACTTCATAATTTCTACGAATCTATGTGTAATTGACATATAACTCATGTTTTTTTTTTATCTTTGTTTTGTTAGCTGCCCAGAGCACTTATTCAGATATGTTTATATAAACTGAATTAAAAATACAACATTTAGAAGATAATGCCAGAATTTTGCTGGCATTGCTAATGTAATAGTATAAAGTCAGAACAGAACAGAACAGAATAACAGAGCTGGAAAGGACTTTGGAGGTCTTCGAGTGCAGGGCTTTTCAACCTTTTCACCCATTGTACCACTTTTAGGATATGGCAACATCCGAGTACCACCAGTCGCCTAGCAAGGTGTCAAAAACTTGATGACCCCCCCCCCAAAAGGAAAAAAGTGATGAAGTACAGGTAGTCCTTGATTTACAACAGTTCGCTTAGTGACTGTTCGAAGTTACAATGGCACTGAAAAAAGTGCCCCCCAAGCCCCAGCTGAGTAAGACGCCTGCCTGCTCACCTGGCGGCGCTCTTCCTCTGTCCGAGGTTTTCATTGTTGTGAGCATTTCTGTTGAGGATTGGCAGCGGGGGTGGGGTGGGGGGTGTTTGGTTTTTATCCCCCCCCTGTTGGATGGGTGGTTGCAGCAGGTTTTGGTCACTTCACATGACCCTGGGACACTGTGACCATCATAAATATGAATCAGTTGCCAAGCATCTGAATGTAAATCACAAGACCCTGGAGATGCTGCAACATTCCAGCTGATCGGCGCTTCTTCTGGGCTCAGCAGAAGCGCCAGGATCAGCGCCGAGCTCCAGCTGGAGCCTTCTGCTGAGCCGACAGCCCTGCAGCTCCAGCCATCTCTCACTCAGGCTTGTGCGTTGCTGCCACTGGTTCATTCCCCTCCCCCACTACCACTTTTCTAGGATGGTCGCGTACCATCTGCCAGGTGCCAATGTACCACAGGTGGTACCCGTCCCACTGGTTGAAAAGTCTTGTTCTAGTCCAAACGTCTGATCAGGCAAGAAACTCTATACCATTTCAGACAAGTGGTTATTCAATCTCTTCTTAAAAAATTAGTGCACCCACAACGTCTGGAGGCAAGATGTTCCATTAAGTAATTATTCTAATTGTCAGGAAATTTCTCCTTGCTTCTTTCCTTGATTAGTTTCCATCCATTGCTTTTTGTCCTGCCTTAAGGTGCTTTGGAGAATAGGTTGACACCCTCTTCTTTGTGGAAAACCTTTAGATATTGGAACATTGGTATCATGTCACCCTTAGTCCTTCTTTTTATTCAGTTATGTTCAGATAAGCTAAATTAAAAATACAACATTTAGAAGACAATGCCAGAATTACATTGCTAATGTAAAGGTAGTATAAAGTCAGAACAGAACAGAATAACAGAATTGGAAGTTATTATACAGAACCATATTGCATGAAAATGGAACTGAGACTAAGACTAATATTTCCCATTTTATTAGAATAACTTTCTTATATTCTTTGTGCCAATAAAAAATCCTGGGACAAATTTGATGGGTGTCATGAGGGAGGGAGGGAAGGAGGGAGGGAAGGAGAGAGGGAGGGAGGGAGGAAGGAAGGATTAGTAAAGGCATTGGTTTTCTCATCCATTGCCCTCAATTATGGACACCTATGACAATTGGATTGAGTTGATCAGGAGACCAGCTCCTCTATGAAACAAATTGAATTAG
>NW_015388887.1:22673-25540 GCF_001527695.2 Protobothrops mucrosquamatus
AAAAAATCCTGGGACAAATTTGATGGGTGTCATGAGGGAGGGAGGGAAGGAGGGAGGGAAGGAGAGAGGGAGGGAGGGAGGAAGGAAGGATTAGTAAAGGCATTGGTTTTCTCATCCATTGCCCTCAATTATGGACACCTATGACAATTGGATTGAGTTGATCAGGAGACCAGCTCCTCTATGAAACAAATTGAATTAGTAGTTCAGTATAAGTGAAAATCCCACATGTTTTCCCTTCATGTAATCAGCATACTTCCTCTTTGGCTTTAGGACATCTGTATTATAAATGGGCCTTTAGGACAGCTGTATTATAAATGGGCCTGTAATAACAATTATTGATCCCTACTTCATATTTTCAGGGATGACAAAGTCTTGGTGAGCTGAGTCGACATGTAAATTGGTTTCTTCAAATTGTGATATTGTTCATTATATGGATAAAGCGGGTTTCTGTTTGAAAGATCCAGAGGGGAAAAAAACTCCAGGGTTAATTCAAATTGGTCCTTTCCCCACTTCCTTTCCTCTGCAGAAACGCCACATAGAGATAACCTCTAGCACATGTGTTCAACTAACATAACAAGTGGGTGAGGTGGGGGAGGCAAGGAGAGGGCAGAGATTATTATGTGAATTATAGCAAACAAATATCAAAATCTTATTTGAGTAGAGAATGATCTTTGTCTCATTTGATATAAATAAAACAAAATTAACTGTATTCAGGCAGAAAACAGCAATGAGTAGTCAGCTAAAAGAACCAACTTGTTTCTTTGTGAGTATCATCCAGACATCACTAAAACAGTACATGACTATTATCAGGTTTCTCATCAAGGAAAATATTGATTGATTGATTGATTGATTGATCACCAGAACAGGATTGTAGAAATCAAGCTTAGTAGAATGTTCAGCAAACAAGTATAATGTCAAGGCAAGTATGTTTTGAACCATCCTCATTTGCTCTATAGCTTTTGTTTTATTTTCTGGAACATTATCCTTCCAAACAAATGTCAACGGTGAATGCTCAAATTATTCAAATGTATTTGCTGCTGATGTATTATTAAAAGAGCTGTGGTGATGCAGAAAAGAATTGTGGTGATGCAGTGGTTAGAATGCAGTATTGCAGGCTAACTCTGCCAACTGTCGGCAGTTCAATTCTCACCGGCTCAAAGTTGACTAAACTTTCCATTCCTTCCGAGGTTGGTAAAACAAGAACCCAGATTGTTGGGGGCAATATGCTGACTCTGTAAATTGCTTAGAGAGAACTGTAAAACACTGTGAAGTTGAATATAAGTTTAAGTGCTATTGCTATTGCTATTCTGGGGTTCCTATCCAAAATCAGATGCAAGAAGGATAGGATACACTGAGAACCTAAAGAAAAGAAAGAGATCTAAGTCTTTCATAACTCCAAAGCTCTTCACATCACATTATAATAGTACCTTCAAAGTCAAAGGGGAATAACTCTAGTCCCTTTATGAACTCCCAGAATTCCTGAGACACAATGACTAGCTAAGGAATTCTGGGAGTTGAAATCCTTAGGTCATAAAGGGAGCCAGTCCTGTTCAAAGGAAGGAAGTGACAACACCCATGTCATCTATCATTGTGCAAATAATGTACTGTACATTATTTGAATCATGACATGACTGACAGAAATTACATAATTCACATCATTTGTGCAATGACATCATATCATGTGTTGAATAAGGATTCTGCCTGACTGGATATATGAGGTATGTGGAATTGCCAAGAAAATTATACTGAGAGATTAGGAAAAGTACTGTTATCCTGGACACTAAAGACTGAAGTCAAGGAATGTGTTATTTATCCATCCAACAGTTATTTTGTCCAGTAGTAAAAAATGACATGATATATTTCGCTGTGGCATTGATTTCTCGGTATTTTACAAGAATAGATGAATGTCTATGCACAATTTGATATATTGTTATGATGTGATGGAAAGTATGTGACATATTTGGGTGATTTATATTAATTTACTATCTTAATTCTGGGTTTAGCTCTATTTAATTTTTAATTTTAATTTAATTAATTGATTGGGTGTTTTTTTCCTCTAATTTGTTTATGTATATTCTGTATTTTTTTAAAAAATGCACTTTTTAAAAAAAAATGCTGCCAGATATTTATGATTTTTTGTATGTTTAAATGTTATGTTCTCAACTTTATAATTTAAATAAATATGCTCCTTTGAAATACAACAGAGAATTTGAAGGCAATTTCACACATACTTGTTCAGGGAACAATTTCAAAGTACAAAATGTGGACCAACAAGCTATCTGGACTGATCGCTTACAAGACATTAACCTGAAAAAAGCAAATCACATGATAGCTTAGTGTACTATATGAAGCCATTGTGGTTTGTTCATGGTTTAGCATGTTTTGAAAATGCATCTAAAGAGTTTGATCCCATTTGTCAGTCTAAGTATCACTGAGCTCAATAGCACAATAGCACATATTCATCCTGAAACCTAATGTAATTGTATATTATACCACTGAAAACTACTGTTTTCCATGAAGATTCTCAGCAGCTGATTTATAATATGAGCTGGTCTCAATTTTATTTATAGGTAACCCTTTACTTAGTAACACTTAGTAACACTATTTCCATTGTAAATTGCTGCAGTTGTACAGTGAGTTATCCCATGACCAGGCCCAATTTTATGAACATTTTTACTCTGGCTATTAAGCAAAACATGTAGTTATTAACTGAATCACATGGTCATTAAGAGAATTTGGTTTCCCCAGTAACTTTGCTTGTTGGAAGCTAGCTGGGAAGATTGCGAATCATAGATAGATAGATAGATAGATAGATAGATAGATAGATAGATAGATAGATAGATAGATAGATAGATAGATAGATAGAT
>NW_015388887.1:28171-44270 GCF_001527695.2 Protobothrops mucrosquamatus
TCGATGCTGGCTGGAGCGACCAAGGAGCGGGCCACGTGGTAGACCTCGTCTCCGCAGTTTGCGAGGAATAAAGCCTTCTTCTGATCCCCGGGAATGCCTTTTTGCCCATTCCCGGCCAGGTGTAGCTCGAATCTTCCCATGTAGGCATCCCAGTCGTTCGTTTCTGGGTTGAATGCCGGTAGGGAAGACGAGAATTTCGAGGTGGAAGTCATCTTGGAGTCGCGGATAGTTTCTTGCTTCGGAAGGCTGCGTGGAGGAGCTCTTGCTTCGAAGTAGATTGCTTGCCACGAGGTTGCCCTTGTCGTGCAGTCTTACTGGGATCCCATCCTCGTCGCCAGTGTTAGATCGCGCAGGCAGTAAGACACGAGTCGTGGTGAAGGGCAATCACCCTTAATGGGCGATCAATGGTGAAGGGCAATCACCCTTAATGGGTGATCAGGATATGCATAGGGGATTAAGGGGGGGGGGAATACAAAGAACACAACACAGTTCTACCAATGTGATGCGAACTGGCTGAATCCCATCATAAAGGATAACCTTTATTATTATTTTTTACTGTGGGAACTATGGCACACATTAAAAATGAAATTTAGTTGCTTGCTCTCAAAGTGTATACATACATAACACACATTTAAACATACTATATACAACATATGTATAGATCTACACCCATAAGTAACATATAAATATTAATCACTGTCCATCTTGAATACATAACGGAAGGAAGAAACTTTAGAGTTCACAAGCTTAATACTGTATGGAACAAAACTGTGACTGAATCTGGATGTTCTGCTACGGATACCATGGATACTTCTTCCCAGCAGGTAACAAAGAAAACAGGTCATGAAGAGGATGTGTAGTGTCCCAGACAATCTTGCAGACCCTTGGGGACAAGATCCTGAAATAGTTGTAAATGAGAGATGGTTGCCAAATGACTGGTTTGTGTTATGACCACCAGGATGTGCTACAGTTGTAACTTGGAGGATGGGTCATAAGTCACATTTTTTGAGGTCCTCATAATTTTGAACTATCGTTAAATTCAAGGTTGTAAGTTGAATACTACCGGTATGCTTTCTGCATCCTTACAGGATACTTTTTTAAAAAAAAAAAGAATATCAGAAAGAAAGGCTATTTGCAGAAATGGACTCTAAATATGACTCTAAAAAGCAACAGCTTGAAATGAAATTAGAAAATTGGGAAAAGCAAAGTGCTCCGTAGGCATTTTTCAAAAGATACTGGCAGAAATTCAGGCAATATCAGAACAAGCAATCGCTTAAAAAGTGTACATTAACAAACAACACAGAAGGAATGTTTTTTGCTGCCCTTCAAAAAAAGCTCAATATGCAAATGTCATAATGGCAAAAATATAAAAGATCAGTTTGGATAGTAAATACTGATTGTGCCGAGATACAGATGAAACAGTTGACCATATGATAACTGGATGCAGCAAAAGCTCACAAACTAATTACACAGAAAATCATGATTGAGTTGGAAAGATATTACGTTGGCATTTATGTAAAGAGCATGGATTCACAGTCAATAAGAATTACTGAAAACATGAAATCACAGATAAAGCCTTAGAAAATAACAGAGAAATATATATATACAGATATAGACATGGAGGAGTTTAATAAAATTCAGGCTGATGAACACCTAAAATGACCACATCAGACATTTCTATCATTGGGAGGAAATGTATTGATTTATTGATGTAGCAATTGCAAAAGACTGTAATGTTGAAGACAAGGAACTGGAAAAGATTTGGAAACAGATTGCAAAAATGTAGAAGACAACAAAGACACTAATTCTTGGGGTACTGGATAAATGCCACAAGGACTTAGAATTTGGATTGCCTAATTTGGAATAATTCACAACAGCCTACTTCTAAAAAGGTTGGGTACCTCATTCATCATTCAACATTATATTGATAATTTCCAAGTTTTGGGGTAGGAAATCATGAGGAAAAAAAATGTACCACATTGTTTGTGATGCCATGATTAGTGGAACTGCAATAATAATAAATCATAATGCCCTGACCTGTCATTTTAGCAGTTCCTAAGATTAACTCCCTTTGTTTTCAGATGTCAGCTTTGGTGGAGGCTTCCATTTGCAGAGCAAAGGGATACCAATTTTCCCATAATCCCCACATTGACTAAGAAAGGTGGGGATCTCTTCAGAATTCCTTAGAAAGAAAAAGAAAAAAAAAACAAAGAAGAGGAAGAAAAGGAATGGGGAATGGTTAAAATGGGAACAAGACCAAAGAATTTCCTGGCAGTTAATAGGTGAAAGGTAACAATAATAGGAACGAAAATATTCATTAAAATGTATAATCCTCAGAGCCTTGCGCAGATGCTTTCAAAACTCATGATTTTAGTAATAAAATAAAATAAAGCAGCATTCTGAGTTTCCTGCAGGCAATAATACTTTGCTGAGATTTGCTTCATCATTGGCTTCAGCACAATAATTTTAATTGAATGTATAATGCAGGGGTGTCAAACTCAATTTCATTGAGGACCTCATCAGCATTATGGTTGCCCTCAAAGGGCCAGTTGCTGTCCCCTTCTCTCCCTCAGGCTTGCCCCACAGAAGCCTCTCCTCTCCTATCCCCTTCTCTCCCTCAGGCTTGCCCCACAGAAGCCTCTCCTCTCCTCTCCCCTTCTCTCCCTCAGGCTTGCCCCACAGAAGCCTCTCCTCTCCTATCCCCTTCTCTCCCTCAGGCTTGCCCCACAGAAGCCTCTCCTCTCCTCTCCCCTTCTCTCCCTCAGGCTTGCCCCACAGAAGCCTCTCCTCTCCTATCCCCTTCTCTCTCTCAGGCTTGCCCCACAGAAGCCTCTCCTCTCCTATCCCCTTCTCTCCCTCAGGCTTGCCCCACAGAAGCCTCTCCTCTCCTCCCTTATCGGAAGAGAGGGAGGAGTGAGGAAGGGAGGTTTTGGGGAGAAAATATAGGAGAGGAGAGGAAGGGGTACGTAAGTGAGTGACGGGTCGACCGAAAAAGTACGTCGCAAGTAGTCGACCTTGACGCATGTGACTAAGACCCCAGGGACGGTTCGAGGTCGTTGTAACGTCGAGGTTGACTGAGAGGTGGGTTTCTGACAATGCGGCTGCCGACCATCCCCAAGGCCACCAGAAGCCCCGGTCAGCTGAAGCTGCATGTGCCAATTCCGGGGCCTCACCAGAGCCCCAGCAACACTGCAGCTCCAGCTGATTCTTCCCCAGGCCTCTCTGGCACTGCCGCCATTTCAGCTCACCCCCCCACCCCACTACATACTCAATCACCTCCTACTAGTCTGCTTGATGTAAACACATCATGGGCTGGATCTGGTCTGTGGGCCTTGAGTTTGACATGTCTGGTATAATGAGAAGACAATATTTGGAAGCTTTTAGAGAGACTTATCTCTTTCCAATGAAAGCAACCACTATCAATTGGGATAATCGCCTTTCCAGGTGATAGATGTGACTTTAGTTTTTCTCAATAAATACACTGTCAGATGCTGGTGTGGTTCATCAGAAAAAAACCCTATATGAGAAAGAGAACTATAGAGTGATTATTGTCACCGGTTTTTCTTTTTTCCTCTTTCTCAAATTACTAAAATTAAAAAAAAGTCATATTTAATCCTTGAGTTCTAGTCCTGGTTTAGGCACAACGCCAACTGGATTACTTTGGGCCAGTCATTGTCTCACCCCAAGAACAGGTAATGCAAACCACTTCTGAAATCTTGCCATGAAAGATTCCTTCAGAGAGAAGGAAGGAAGGAAGGAAGGAAGGAAGGAAGGAAGGAAGGAAGGAAGGAAGGAAGGAAGGAAGGAAGGAAGGAAGGAAGGAAGGAAGGAAGGAAGGAAGGACGGACTTAGGAAAATATTGAAGAATAGTCATTACAGGAAAGAAGCCAGACTCTATTAAAAATTAAAAGACAACACTGTAGAAAATAAAACATAAAAATATCATTTGGCAAGCGAAGAAAAAACATCAAAGAATTCTAGCACTACTGTCTACTGTTGCTTTGAATGGCAACCTTTTTGAAGTTATTCCTTTTGAGTCTTAGAAAGTGAATGGCTAGCCTGAATGAAAAAGAAATATATTTTTTTTCTGACTTCTTGTCTTAGTTTTTTTTAAAAAATAAGAAAAAGAAAAGCTCCTATCCAAAGTTTGAAAGCATTAAATGTGGAGAAAATGACTTATATCCACCTGTTTAGAGTGGAAAAAATCCACTTAAGGTAGATTAAGTTAAGAACATTTTCCACTTTGCTGTGTAATTCATCTCCATATAGAAATGGAAACACATTTTTTTTTCATTTTTAGTTTGGGGTTTGAAGATATTTACCTGGTAGAGGAGAAGAATAACTAGAAACAAAGGGAGAAACATAACTATTCTTGACTATTTTTTTTAAATGTGCCCTACTGACAAATATTGTTTATGTAAACATCTTAGAGTTTTAGAAGTAAATCAATATATCTATTTATCTGTGCAAAATAGTTGTACATATGCTTATTGTTTTTCAGGGGAAAAAATGACAGTTATAAAGGTTAAAACCTTTATTTTAGTGTACAGAGACTTAGATTCAATTTTTTTTTAGCAGTAACGTTTATAGAACAACCTTGGTTTGCCACTGACCAAATTGATATACTGCATTAAATCATAATGTTATATTTAATTTTGCCCTGATGTGTAAATCCAGCCATTCTCTTTCATTTGAAACTCCATAAAAAGGGAAATCTATGTCACTTTCCACTTTGGAAAAAAAAATAGAAAAAAGAGTACATTTTCTATTTATGTAAATCACACACACACATATCCCATTTCCCAAAGGAATCAAGATAGATCCTACAATAGAATGTAAACAAAAAATATAAAAATAAGACCCATTAATAATCCAAGATAACTAATTCAATATTATTAGCACCCAAACATTCTTGTGGAATAAGAAGGTTTATTTAAGTCTTGTTTAAAAAAAAAAAAAGAGAAAATTTCTTCAATTCCCTATCTTGGTCCAAGAGCCAGGGGTAACCATGTAAAATAATTCTTGATCTTTTTATTTATCCATATATATTTTTTTCAAAAACAAATAAAGAAAATGGGCATATGTTCATAATATCAAACGTTTAGGCTAAAGGTGCAATTGACAATTTGGGTCATTGTCAGTGAAAATGGCTTTTACATTCAGTATACTTAGTTATGAGGATGCAAGCTAGTTTATTCTGCCTTCCAACATCTGTCCTTAAAGACAGCCCTTTTCTGGATATGTTAGCAAAGCTAATCATAATTTTTATTGTCCTAGAATGCCTCTGTAGCCACTGTAGAATGTTTCTAGAAATAAAAATGAAAAGGAGGTGTTTTTCTTTATCACATGTGAGCTCCACTTTTAATTTTCTTTTAAGTTAAACTATTATTTTTTAAAAAATGTAAACTATTTTGGTGTGCAGGAGACCTCAAGGGAAATGCCCACAGGCATAAGAGTGTTCAGAGGTGGTGAAGAAAAAAAAAACAAAAATAAGGATTTGAAATTGCACTGAATCAGCAATACATCAAAATATAAGTCCTTGCTGTTTCTTATTAGGCTCATAGTTTGATTTCTTTCGGAAATCAGCATTTTAACAAGTGTGCCACTTTATGAAATTAATTATTTGCTAGCTGCTTTCTAGCAAAGCCAATTCTCATATAGAAACTGTACTTTTAAAACTGAATTACAACTCTAATTAATTTACTGAGAAGAAAATATATAAATAAATATAAGAGCTGTATGATTACAATTATGTAAACATTCACTGGATTAAATCCCACGTATCAGATGTACAGAATATAATCCTTAGAGAATAATTCACCAGATGATCTTTGAAAGTTCATGTGAAAATAAATTCATTAGCATTTAGGTTGCATCAATATTTTCTGTTGTTTTTGCTGTAAACACAACAAACAAAACGTGTCTATCATAGTTTTGGAAGCTGTTTGAATGAAAGGCGTCAATAACATTGTTTTCTCAACAAAATAAGACTCTCATCATTAGATGGCTTGTGAAAAACTGCAAAGCATATGCATATAAAATTTTGAAGTGAAAGTTTGGTTAGACATGCATGGAACCCCTGAACATATGACTCACCACGAGCTAAGCAATTCAAGCAGAAAATCTAGTTCCACACATTAATCAAATTTCAAAGATGGCAAAACATGAGCATAACGAAAAAAGAAAAGGGAGGGGGGAGAGACTCAGAGCAAACCAATTATTTCACATGTTAAAGCAGGGGTCCCCGACTACTGTGCTGTGGCCTGGTAGTGGGCTGCAGACTGTTGGGAACCGGGCTGCGCAAGTGGCAGGCGAGCAAGCAAGCATACGAAACTCCATTTGCACAAATGGAGCTTTGCGTGTGAGTGCACCCACCCACTGCCTCTCCCTTCCCCTCTGCTGCCACTGCTGTCGCCACCACCATCAGTCTGCAGAGTTGGAATATCTTATGGTGCCTACCAAAATTTGAAATATTTTTAATGTTCCACAACGTGGAACGATGGAAACTCAAAGCAAGATCTTTGCTCTTTTATTTCTTAGAGCCACAAAAATAATTCATGCTGCCTCCTACCATTTAGCCTACAGAAAAGTTAATGATGGATATGATTTTTTTTTAAAGTTAAATGAGTCCCGGTTAATGAGAGCAGGGGGTTTGCTGTATTATTGACTAGTGTCTCCATGGCATGGTAAAACCTAAATGAAAAGAAGCCAATCACAGACCGCTCCAAAGAAGTGGAATGAAATAAAACAAGTTCAGGAAAAAAAATTGTTTGGATTCAAAACATTTTTTTAAACAGCCAGCTATTATTTATTTATTTATTTATTTATTTATTTATTTATTTATTTATTTATTTACTTACTTACTTACTTACTTACTTACTTACTTACTTACTTAATTACTTACTTAATTTATATCGCCTTTGTCATGGTTCCGACAGATGAAACTCTTCAAAGAACTTCGAGGCATTGTTTACCTTAAAGAATCTTTATTTGAGAAGCATAACATCAGCACTAACATAATCGAAGGCAAAAACTGAATTCCCCCTGCCCTTGAACACATAGTATCAAAGCACAATTCCCTCCTCCAATTAACTGTCATAAATCACATTCCCCAATTAATTTAAAGTGCGGGCTTTTCCTCCAGCTCTCCAGCCCGCCAATTCTTATCATCTCTTATTTCAACAACCTTGATTCTCACGCTAAGTTCAGTATTATTATGTCTAGCTGAACTCTCATGCACATCCCCCCCTCCCCAGCATCATCTAGCTCTAAAAGCGAAAAGAAGAAAATGGCTACATCTCCATCTGTTGTCAAAGCAAAAACATCCGATGTTAGCAGCATTGACAGCCTTGGTAAGGTGACTCTGGATGGCTTACAAAGAGTAAAAAGATAAATAAAAAAACAATTCAACTTTAAAAACTAGAACCAAGGAGATCTTCTTACCCAGTCAACCATCTCCAGTGGTGAGCAGCACCACCACCTCAACCAGCCAAGCCAAGTTTTGATACCCTTCCAGAAGGCCAAAAGGATAGGAACAGTTTTTACCTCTGGTGTGGGTAGAGTGTTCCACAGGGTCGGAGCCTCAGAGGAAAAGGATCTTTTGCCCTTAAAAATAAAATGTGCTCCTCTACACTGTAAGTTAAAATTTCAAATTAATCTGAATTTGTGTGTTTTATCTGTATTTCAGCAGGCCTGCCCTGCCTTATTAGATTCCTGCACTGAAAGCACGCAGTGCTGGCATTTAAATGCAATTAAATGCAAATGCAAATAAAGACAGGACAAAAAGTGAGGATATGGTTATGAAATGTCTCAAATTTAAACTTTCTCTAAGAGAAGCTCACTGTGTTGCCCTTTTCTGGGTCCTCCTAATGAAAACATAGGATGCTGCTTCACTCCTTGAATCTCACTTCCGTAAATCTTGGAATTGTAAGACCTCTAAACTTGGGATTGCTTTCAGAGATGCCTGAGGACTTTATCCAGTTTTACAACATTTCTTGGAACCAAGCTTTATACCAGCGTGAAAGCAAATTCTAAAATAATAACAATAATAATTAAAAAAGCATTTAAAAACCATATAACGCTTAAAATTCCATTTAGAATACTCGGTTGCCAAGTAAAATGTGCCTTGTTTCTCAGGTGTAAGATTTGGCAATTTCCTTTTCAGCAGCATATTATCTCAGCACCATCAGAATAATAAGATAGTAGTGCCAACTTTTTCTAAACTGGGTGTGTGAAAAATCTGGTATTAGCATAGGATTCCTTATGCCAGCAGTGTGTTTCAGTCCTTGCCTCATTATCACACTTCCTAGCTGTTAGAAGATAGAAAACTTTTAAAGAGGGTTTTTTTTAGAGCCTGCAAGACAAGCATCAAAAACAAAAAGTTCAGAGATGTTTTATAATGTTGGTGGATCACAAACATTGATGATTGTAAACCGTACAAAACACCAATTCATTTCTTAAAATATTAAGTCACATTAACTCCACCTATTCCCTTGATGGCACTTCATTATTCATTTTACAGACAAGAAGAATATTGTTCCAGATTATAGTAGCATCATTTGATACAGCTTGCTTCTGTCCAGTCGGCGGCGTAAGAAAATATCTGTAACGGTTGGAGAGACAAAGTTATCCCAAAATGAAATTGAGCTGAGCAGCAATTAACCAAGAAAAAAAGTCACAAAAACACACAAAGGCCTAATGATGAACCCAGTTTGGCACATTGCACTGTTTGAAACAACATAACCACGGCAAGGATTTCCATGGAAAAAATCTTAATCATCCAAAAACAAGGAAAATGTGGAACAGAAGGAAAAGGAAGTAATAGCAAATATACTTTATGTGGGGCAGCACCCTGGAATGCCTTCAGAGGATAAGGTGAAAAAGGCTTTTTAATGTTAGCTGATTCTGGGATAGAAGAGAAGAGTTTTGCTTCCTTGGCATTTATTGACATAAAGAGAGTGGTTAAATTAGCCCCAGGAACTGGGTTGTTTGACAATGCAAAACTGAGCTGTAATTATTTTGAAGGTGCCACCTCTTTTGACTCTAGTTCAGTGTTTCCAGGAGTAATTCTTAAAGGTTCTGTAACTAAAGCATACATAGAACTCATGCGAGGCCCTCCAGTTATATCACTATATCATGAGTTTCCTGTTTGCTAAATGACAGAAAGCATTTCAGGAAAAAAAATGAATGCGTTAATGGAGATTGTCCACAAAAGTTCTGAAACACAGAACTGCATTTTTTTTTCCTGATCCTTTCCTCTTGCCACAACTCATAGGTGTGGAACATGAGAAAGAAAGAAAGAAAGAAAGAAAGAAAGAAAGAAAGAAAGAAAGAAAGAAAGAAAGAAAGAAAGAAAGAAAGAAAGAAAGAAAGAAAGAAAGAAAGAAAGAAATGGGTTAGGGGTTAGGGTTAGGGTTAGGGTTAGGGTTAGGGTCAGGATAGATAGATAGATAGGTAGGTAGTTGGTAGATAGATAGATAGATAGATAGATAGATAGATAGATAGATAGATAGATAGATACACATTTATATACATATACATACACAATATATTTATATTCTTATATTTATGTTCCATAAATCTTCATTACTACACTAATCCATAAAGCACCCCCAGTTCCTTCCTCCAAAATCCTTTTTTCTATGTAAGTTAGACACATATCTTAGTAGCTTCCTTCCCTATCCCCTGTTGATAGAGAAGATCCCCATGACTTTGTGGAAGTCATGGGGCTCAAAGGCTATAATATAATAAGCCTCTGAAGGCCATCTGTTGGGGCACTAATGGGCTCCCTTGTGTCCTTGGTTGGCTATTGTGAGAGCAGAATGCCGGACTAGATGGGCCGGGAGTCTCATCCAGAAGGCCATTGCTTATGTTCTTAAATTAAGATGAGGTAAAGCAGTGGTAGTGTAACCCTTTCAAAAGGGTACTATAGCTGTAAATTAACTNTAGCCTTCTCTCCCTCCTCACTCCTTCCCTCCAAAACCCCTCTTTTATATCCTCTCCTCTCCTTCCCCATGCATTCACTCACTGCCCAGCTGGCTTTTTCATGCAGCGTTCATCAGCTGGAACTGCGTACACTGATTCTGGGGTCCCTGCCAAGCTCCAGCAACATTGCAGCTCCAACTGACTCTCCACCCAAAGACTGCATGCGGCTGCCGACCATCCCCAAGGCCACCAGAAGCCCCGGTCAGCTGAAGCTGCATGTGCCAATTCCGGGGCCTCACCAGAGCCCCAGCAACACTGCAGCTCCAGCTGATTCTTCCCCAGGCCTCTCTGGCACTGCCGCCATTTCAGCTCACCCCCCCACCCCACTACATACTCAATCACCTCCTACTAGTCTGCTTGATGTAAACACATCATGGGCTGGATCTGGTCTGTGGGCCTTGAGTTTGACATGTCTGGTATAATGAGAAGACAATATTTGGAAGCTTTTAGAGAGACTTATCTCTTTCCAATGAAAGCAACCACTATCAATTGGGATAATCGCCTTTCCAGGTGATAGATGTGACTTTAGTTTTTCTCAATATATACACACTGTCAGATGCTGGTGTGGTTCGTCAGAAAAAAAAACCCTATATGAGAAAGAGAACTATAAGAGTGATTATTGTCATCAGTTTTTCTTTTTTCCTCTTTCTCAAATTACTAAACTAAAAAAAAAAGTCATATTTAATCCTTGAGTTCTAGTTCTGGTTTAGGCACAAAACCAACTGGATTACCTTGGGCCAGTCATTCTCTCACCCCAAGAACAGGTAATGCAAACCACTTCTGAAAATTTTGCCATGAAAGATTCCTTCAGAGAGAAGGAAGGAAGGAAGGAAGGAAGGAAGGAAGGAAGGAAGGAAGGAAGGAAGGAAGGAAGGAAGGAAGGAAGGAAGGAAGGAAGGAAGGAAGGACTTAGGAAAATATTGAAGAATAGTCATTACAGGAAAGAAGCCAGACTCTATTAAAAATTAAAAGACAACACTGTAGAAAATAAAACATAAAAATATCATTTGGCAAGTGAAGAAAAAACATCAAAGAATTCTAGCACTACTGTCTACTGTTGCTTTGAATGGCAACCTTTTTGAAGTTATTCCTTTTGAGTCTTAGAAAGTGAATGGCTAGCCTGAATGAAAAAGAAATATATTTTTTTTCTGGCTTCTTGTCTTAGTTTTTAAAAAAAAATAAGAAAAAGAAAAGCTCCTATCCAAAGTTTGAAAGCATTAAATGTGGAGAAAATGACTTATATCCACCTGTTTAGAGTGGAAAAAATCCACTTAAGGTAGATTAAGTTAAGAACATTTTCCACTTTGCTGTGTAATTCATCTCCATATAGAAATGGAAACACATTTTTTTTCCTTTTTAGTTTGGGGTTTGAAGATATTTACCTGGTAGAGGAGAAGAATAACTAGAAACAAAGGGAGAAACATAACTATTCTTGACTATTTTTTTTAAATGTGCCCCACTGACAAATATTGTTTATGTAACCATCTTAGAGTTTTAGAAGTAAATCAATATATCTATCTACCTATGCAAAATAGCCGTACATATGCTTATTGTTTTTCAGGGGGGAAATGACAGTTATAAAGGTTAAAACCTTTATTTTAGTGTACAGAGACTTAGATTCAAGTTTTTATTAGCATTAACATTTATAGAACAACCTTGGTTTGCCACTGACCAAATTGATACACTGGATTAAATCATAATGTTATATTTAATTTTGCCCTGATGTGTAAATCCAGCCATTATCTTTCATTTGAAACTCCATAAAAAGGGAAATCTATGTCACTTTCAACTTTGGAAAAGAAAATAGAAAAAAGAGTACATTTTCTGTTTATGTAAATCACACACACACATATCCCATTTCCCAAAGGAATCAAGATAGATCCTACAATAGAACGTAAACAAAAAATATAAAAATCAGACCCATTAATAATCCAAGATAATTAATTAAATATTATTAGCACACAAACATTCTTGTGGAATAAGAAGGTTTATTTAAGTCTTTTTTTTAAAAAAAAAATGAGAAAATTTCTTCAATTCCCTATCTTGGTCCAAGAGCCAGGGGTAACCATGTAAAATAATTCTTGATCTTTTTATTTATCCATATATTTTTTTTTCAAAAACAAATAAAGAAAATGGGCATATGTTCATAATATCAAACGTTTAGGCTAAAGGTGCAATTAACAATTTGGGTCATTGTCAAGTCCGAGCCATCAGTGAAAATGGCTTTTACATTCAGTATACTTAGTTATGAGGATGCAAGCTAGTTTATTCTGCCTTCCAACATCTGTCCTTAAAGACAGCCCTTTTCTGGATATGTTAGCAAAGCTAATCATAATTTTTATTGTCCTAGAATGCCTCTGTAGCCACTGTAGAATGTTCCTAGAAATAAAAATGAAAAGGAGGTGTTTTTCTTTATCACATGTGAGCTCCACTTTTAATCTTCTTTTAAGTTAAACTATTATTTTTTTAAAAATGTAAACTATTTTGGTGTGCAGGAGACCTCAAGGGAAATGCCCACAGGCATAAGAGTGTTCAGAGGTGGTGAAGAAAAAAAACAAAAATAAGGATTTGAAATTGCACTGAATCAACAATACATCAAAATATAAGTCCTTGCTGTTTCTTATTAGGCTCATAGTTTGATTTCTTTCGGAAAGCAGCATTTTAACAAGTGTGCCGCTTTATGAAATTAATTATTTGCTAGCTGCTTTCTAGCAAAGCCAATTCTCATATAGAAACTGTACTTTTAAAACTGAATTACAACTCTAATTAATTTACTGAGAAGAAAATATATAAATAAATATAAGAGCTGTATGATTACAATTATGTAAACATTCACTGGATTAAATCCCACGTATCAGATGTACAGAATATAATCCTTAGAGAATAATTCACCAGATGATCTTTGAAAGTTCATGTGAAAATAAATTCATTAGCATTTAGGTTGCATCAATATTTTCTGTTGTTTTTGCTGTAAACACAACAAACAAAACGTGTCTATCATAGTTTTGGAAGCTGTTTGAATGAAAGGCGTCAATAACATTGTTTTCTCAACAAAATAAGACTCTCATCATTAGATAGCTTGTGAAAAACTGCAAAGCATATGCATATAAAATTTTGAAGTGAAAGTTTGGTTAGACATGCATGGAACCCCTGAACATATGACTCACCACGAGCTAAGCAATTCAAGCAGAAAATCTAGTTCCACACATTAATCAAATTTCAAAGATGGCAAAACATGAGCATAACGAAAAAAGAAAAGGGAGGGGGGAGAGACTCAGAGCAAACCAATTATTTCACATGTTAAAGCAGGGGTCCCTGACTACTGTGCTGTGGCCTGGTAGTGGGCTGCAGACTGTTGGGAACCAGGCTGCACAAGTGGCAGGCGAGCAAGCAAGCATACGAAACTCCATTTGCACAAATGGAGCTTTGCGTGTGAGTGCACCCACTCACTGCCTCTCCCTTCCCCCCTGCTGCCACTGCTGTCGCCACCACCATCAGTCTGCAGAGTTGGAATATCTTATGGTGCCTACCAAAATTTGAAATATTTTTAATGTTCCACAACGTGGAACGATGGAAACTCAAAGCAAGATCTTTGCTCTTTTATTTCTTAGAGCCACAAAAATAATTCATGCTGCCTCCTACCATTTAGCCTACAGAAAAGTTAATGATGGATATGATTTTTTAAAAAAAGTTAAATGAGGTGTTAATGAGAGCAGGGGGTTTGCTGTTTTATTGACTAATGTCTCCATGGCATGGTAAAACCTAAATGAAAAGAAGCCAATCACAGACCGCTCCAAAGAAGTGGAATGAAATAAAACAAGTTCAGGAAAAAAAATTGTTTGGATTCAAAACATTTTTTTAAACAGCCAGCTATTATTTATTTATTTATTTATTTATTTACTTACTTACTTACTTACTTACTTACTTACTTACTTACTTACTTACTTACTTACTTACTTACTTTATATCGCCTTTGTCATGGTTCCGACAGATGAAACTCTTCAAAGAACTTCGAGACATTGTTTACCTTAAAGAATCTTTATTTGAGAAGCATAACATCAGCACTAACATAATCGAAGGCAAAAACTGAATTCCCCCTGCCCTTGAGCACATAGTATCAAAGCGCAATTCCCTCCTCCAATTAACTGTCATAAATCACATTCCCCAATTAATTTAAAGTGTGGGCTTTTCCTCCAGCTCTCCAGCCTGCCAATTCTTATCATCTCTTATTTCAACAACCTTGATTCTCATGCTAGGTTCAGTATTATTATGTCTAGCTGAACTCTCATGCACATCCCCCCCTCCCCAGCATCATCTATCTCTAAAAGCGAAAAGAAAAAAATGGCTACATCTCCATCTATTGTCAAAGCAAAAACATCCAATGTTAGCAGCATTGACAGCCTCGGTAAGGTGACTCTGGGTGGCTTACAAAGAGTAAAAAGATAAATAAAAAAAAACAATTCAACTTTAAAAACTAGAACCAAGGAGATCTTCTTACCCAGTCAACCATCTCCAGTGGTGAGCAGCACCACCACCCCAACCAGCCAAGCCAAGTTTTGATACCCTTCCAGAAGGCCAAAAGGATAGGAGCAGTTTTTACCTCTGGTGTGGGTAGAGTGTTCCACAGGGTCGGAGCCTCAGAGGAAAAGGATCTTTTGCCCTTAAAAATAAAATGTGCTCCTCTACACTGTAAGTTAAAATTTCCAATTAATCTGAATTTGTGTGTTTTATCTGTATTTCAGCAGGCCTGCCCTGCCTTGTTAGATTCCTGCACTGAAAGCATGCAGTGTTGGCATTTAAATGCAATTAAATGCAAATGCAAATAAAGACAGGACAAAAAGTGAGGATATGGTTATGAAATGTCTCAAATTTAAACTTTCTCTAAGAGAAGCTCACTGCGTTGCCCTTTTCTGGGTCCTCCTAATGAAAACATAGGATGCTGCTTCACTCCTTGAATCTCACTTCCGTAAATCTTGGAATTGTAAGACCTCTAAACTTGGGATTGCTTTCAGAGACCCCTGAGGACTTTATCCAGTTTTACAACATTTCTGGGAACCAAGCTTTATACCAGCGTGAAAGCAAATTCTGAAATAATAACAATAATAATTAAAAAAGCATTTAAAAACCATATAACGCTTAAAATTCCATTTAGAATACTCGGTTGCCAAGTAAAATGTGCCTTGTTTCTCAGGTGTAAGATTTGGCAATTTCCTTTTCAGCAGCATATTATCTCAGCACCATCAGAATAATAAGATAGTAGTGCCAACTTTTTCTAAACTGGGTGTGTGAAAAATCTGGTATTAGCATAGGATTCCTTATGCCAGCAGTGTGTTTCAGTCCTTGCCTCATTATCACACTTCCTAGCTGTTAGAAGATAGAAAAGTTTTAAAGAGGGTTTTTTTTAGAGCCTGCAAGACAAACATCAAAAACAAAAAAAAAGTTCAGAGATGTTTTATTTATTTTTTTAAAAAAAATATTTTTATTATTTTCATCATAAAAAAAAAGCACATCACAGATACATCACAATGTAAAAACCCCTACCCCCCACCCCCCACCCGGACTTCCCAAACCTAATCCCAGGATACTATTCAACTAAAAGTAAACTAATATTAATATCCCTAACTCCACAAAGTATTATTCTACATAAGTAGGTGAAATATATATATAAAGAAAAAAAAAAGTTTTTATCTAAAAACCTAAATTATATTCCACCATTCTATACTTATTTTGAATATAAATAATCCATCTTCTCCATATTAATAAAAATTGTTCATTTGAGTGATCCTTCAAATAAGCCGAAATTTTTGCCATTTCAGCAAGATGCGAAACCTTCAATCTCCAGTCCTCCATTGTAGGTAGAACTTTACTCTTCCAATTTTGAGCTATCAACAAACGGGCAGCAGTTAAACAATACAGCATCAAATTCGTTTCTTTTACGTCCAAATTATGTGTAATACCTAGGAGAAACAACTGAGGCAAGAAAAAAATTCTTCTTTTAAAAACTTGCTGTAAATTCCACCATAATTTTATCCAGAAGGCCTTAATAACCTTGCAAGTCCACCACATGTGAAAAAAAGTTGCATCTTGTTGTCCACACCTCCAGCACTTGGATTCA
>NW_015388887.1:44279-68955 GCF_001527695.2 Protobothrops mucrosquamatus
TATAGTCAAAAAAATATGTGATGGTATCACCCAAATTGGAAGTTTAACATCAAACTTAAAAAAATATTTTTGCCAAACTCTTAACAATGCAGCCCTTATTATATGATTTCTGAAAGTTTTGTCAATCTTTTTCTGCATAAAAAGATAAGCATGCCACCCAAAGTACAAGTCCCATCCTTCCAAGTTCAATATCCTCTTGAGAGATGTTTTATAATGTTGGTGGATCACAAACATTGATGATTGTAAACCGTACAAAACATCAATTCATTTCTTAAAATATTAAGTCACATTAACTCCACCTATTCCCTTGATGGCACTTCATTATTCATTTTACAGACAATTTTATGGGGATTACAAAATCTGCCCCACCAAGAAAAGGGCTTGCCCTAAGAAGAATATTGTTCCAGATTATAGTAGCATCATTTGATACAGCTTGCTTCTGTCCAGTCGGTGGCGTAAGAAAATATCTGTAACGGTTGGAGAGACAAAGTTATCCCAAAATGAAATTGAGCTGAGCAGCAATTAACCAAGAAAAAAGTCACAAAAACACGCAAAGGCCTAATGATGAACCCAGTTTGGCACATTGCACTGTTTGAAACAACATAACCACGGCAAGGATTTCGGTGGAAAAAAATCTTAATCATCCAAAAACAAGGAAAATGTGGAACAGAAGGAAAAGGAAGTAATAGCAAATATACTTTATGTGGGGCAGCACCCTTTAGTTACCTTTGCCTGGAATGCTTTCAGATGATAAGGTGAAAAGGCTTTTTAACCACGTTAGCTGATTCTGGGACAGAAGAGAAGAGTTTTGCTTCCTTGGCATTTATTGACATAAAGAGAGTGGTTAAATTAGCCCCAGGAACTGGGTTGTTTGACAGTGCAAAACTGAGCTGTAACTATTTTGAAGGCGCCACCTCTTTTGACTCTAGTTCAGTGTTTCCAGGAGTAATTCTTAAAGGTTCTGTAACTAAAGCATACATAGAACTCATGCGAGGCCCTCCAGTTATATCACTATATCATGAGTTTCCTGTTTGCTAAATGACAGAAAGCATTTCAGGAAGAGAAATGAATGCGTTAATGGAGATTGTCCACAAAAGTTCTGAAACACAGAACTGCATTTTTTTTCCTGATCCTTTCCTCTTGCCACAACTCATAGGTGTGGAACATGAGAAAGAAAGAAAGAAAGAAAGAAAGAAAGAAAGAAAGAAAGAAAGAAAGAAAGAAAGAAAGAAAGAAAGAAAGAAAGAAAGAAAGAAAGAAAGAAAGAAAGAAAGAAAGAAAGAAAGAAATGGGTTAGGGGTTAGGGTTAGGGTTAGGGTTAGGATAGATAGGTAGGTAGGTAGGTAGATAGATAGATAGATAGATAGATACACATTTATATACATATACATACACAATATATTTCTATTCTTATATTTATGTTCCATAAATCTTCATTACTACACTAATCCATAAAGCACCCCCAGTTCCTTCCTCCAAAATCCTTTTTTCCATGTAAGTTAGACACATATCTTAGTAGCTTCCTTCCCTATCCCCTGTTGATAAAGAAGATCCCCATGACTTTGTGGAAGTCATGGGGCTCAAAGGCTATAATATAATAAGCCTCTGAAGGCCATCTGTTGGGACACTAATGGACTCCCTTGTGTCCTTGGTTGGCTATTGTGAGAGCAGAATGCCGGACTAGATGGGCCGGGAGTCTCATCCAGAAGGCCATTGCTTATGTTCTTAAATTAAGATGAGGTAAAGCAGTGGTAGTGTAACCCTTCCAAAAGGTTACTATAGCTGTAAATTAAGTTCCTCCCTCCCTCCCTCCCCCCTCCCTCTCTCTCTCTCTCTCTTTCTTTCTTTCTTTCTTTCTTTCTTTCTTTCTTTCTTTCTTTCTTTCTTTCTTTCTCATCTTTCTTTCTTTTTTTACAACAGAACAACTTAAAAGTGTTAAGGGCTTCCCAGTTCATATTTGAATGGTGAACCTGAGACGCTCTTTATTTGTTCTTAATGAGATCCCAAATTACCTCAGTTGACAGCAACCGGATGACTCACCCATGATTGCCACCTAAAACATCTCAGTATATCTATATCTAGCATTAAAAATCAAATGATATCACAATGCCATGATGCCATTTCCTTGATTGTCACATGGAAAGAAAATCCATAGAAATTTTAATAGACCTGGGGCCACTAGTCTTGAAAACGGTCCCTAGAAACTATCCAAATATTACTGCTAAGCTATAATATTTAATCAAATGAAGCATTATTAAATACATATTGTATAATAATATTAACTACCGGTATATCTAATTCATTATGTAATTAGATTGAAATGTAATCAAATTAAGCCTAATTATTGTTTGTTCTGGTTCAAGAAATGTTTTGAAATGCACGTCTTTTATATTCAGATGAAAATAGACTTTGTAAATTTAGTAATAATAACAGCTGTTTATGGGTTATCTAGGTTCTCAGTGTAAGGTTGAGGAAAAATGGAAAGAACCTATTGGTAAATGTGGCCAGGTGGATCAATTGCATTAGAACTGGCAGAAAACATTCTACTGTGTGGGACAAAATAACAAATGACTACTGTTCCCAAGAAAATTAAAATAAAATAAAAACAACATCAGATCCAGGCAGATGATTTTGAAGGTCTTCTTCTCATTCTTCCAAATGATAATGGAATCATATATATATATTACCTTTGATAATCTTTGGTATCAGCTCTTGAGATTGATGGTTTTACATTTTGCCTAAAAATAAGACTGGCCTCAAATAATTTTGACTGAAATCCATACCTTTTAAGTAATTTTGATATAAGGAACCCCAACTTTTCAAAATATGTATGAGAAAATTCACTATTTAAGGTAGGGAGAAACAAGCTATTTCAATTTGAAGATTTGAAGTATTTTTGCAGTATCTACGTTCCATAAATATGATAGCATGAAGCATATTGCAGCTTTAGAACTAATTGGAAACATATGTCAGATTCCAGAATATTGAAGCCCAAATAAAGAATCAATAATGTTGTGCAGCTGTTGAGATTCTTGTGTGGATTACTTCTTAGAGACCTAATGGAAGCAGTGTCTTCTGGGTCATTTAATAACACAAATAGTCATTTTATTAAGGAAGTTCTACTTTAAATTAAAATAATCAATAGAATCAAGATCTGCAGCAGAAGGATGTCAGCAATAATTCTTTTTAAGACTAGATTGAAAGAAAACCAGGGATTGTACTCAGGAATTAAAGTTTAAATTGTAATTGCAGGAAAATAATAATAATACTGTAGTAAAATGTGGTTAAGGAAAAATGTAATAACTGGAATGCTGGGCTTTATACCATCTTAGTTCAGAATCAGTTCAGTTAGAATAGAAGAAGTACTACTAGTATTTTGACATTTCCCAGCATAAAAAATATATTTATGAATTATTCACTGTATTGTGATGGTAGTATATGAAGAAAAATCAAGTTGCCAACAGAGTTGCCTTGTCTCAGGACCCAGATCTTTAGCAAGTATCAAATCTGCTTGGTTTCATTATTTTTGCTAAATAAGAAATCCAACTGTTCTTTAGGTCTATCACATTTGGCCTAAAAAAATCCAGATGCCCATTAGATGGCAACAGATAGCCCAGGTTTCTGTATATTCTTGCTGCCATCTGGATATTTATAGCCCACATATGTTAACCATGCTGTTCCATAGCTTTGGCATTAGGCAACTTTACCTGCAAGTATATTCCCACATTGGCTGATGGAACCTGGGATGCTTATGCAGTTATGAACTTCCGGATGGAAACCTCTAATGAAATATTCAATAAAGTCTCACTGATCATGATATATGACTGACTCACATGAATTGATTATTTATTTCTTCTACTCAGAAGGTTAGTTCTTCTCTGTCCTGTCACAGATGGAAATGGTAATTCTGAGTTCAGAAACCTTTTCTGTTAGAAAAAGAGATCATTTTTCTGTCTTGTTATACTTTTCTCTATTATCTCCTTCCAGTTCAAGAGATTTTACAAATGTCAAGTATAGATTTGGGAAGAATATAGAAAGAGTGCCTCTTCTTTGATTCAGAGTTTTGATAGACTAGACTCGTTAATTCCAGAAGAGGCTTTACTGAATACATTGAATACATTGCACCAGCAAGGAATAGTAAAAGGTAAAGAACAGGTTCAGGGTCAAGACCTTTAGCATCAACCAAGGGTTGAGTATTCTTAAGTTTTCTGATTCTGGTGTCAGGAGAGACATTGAACAAATTAATTGCACAGTTCTTTGGACACTTGTCAATGAATTTAGAAATAAGGATAATTTTTCCAAATGCACATTAATTCAAATTCAATTTTTATGACACTGCTTAAATCACAATTTCAATTGGAAAGCACATTTTGCACTTTGAAATTCATTGTGTTAACAGTTAGGATGAGTAAAGTTGCAATGAATTGTTTCTGAATTTGAAATGTGTGGTTCATGCATTAATTCATGGCCTTAACATTAATCCTGTGAGGCTGGTGGACCTGGGGGATGGGTGTGGGAAAGTGGGAGCAAAGGGACAAAGTCAATCATTTTAACTAATCTGAATGGATAAGTTTAGGCTGTACTTCAGGACTCAAGGTAGACAGCACAATACATTGTGGTTGGTAGTTCCAATTACTCCTTAAAATTGAAACATAATATTAATTGCTAAATACACTCTCCAACTATGCTTCCATGCTGCTTTTAGAGTTAGAAGCAATAGTCTCAGTAGGAAAAGTAACTGTAGGAGATGGCCAGGCTGAGCCCGAGTGAGGGATCAAACGCATCAGCAGTCATGAATCCCCTTGCGCCCATAAGAGATCTAAGCCAGCCCACGTTGAATTCCTTCTATTTTTAACTCCCGCTAATATCCCTTGACCATTAGTAGTTCAGGTTCTTGTAGAGAGCTTAAGCTTACAATAAATCTTTGTACACTTATGAAGTACCTGGATCTCCAGATTTCCTGGTGCTTCACAGTAACATTTATAAAAATGCAAGGCACATTCCATGAACAGAGCCAGTGATTGCTTTCTCCATTCTTAAGACACCATTGGCTAAAGATTCTTATTTACCAGCATCAGCAGAGAGGTTCAACATTAAACAGTGTCAGTTAGTCACCATTTTGTACAATGCTCCCCAGTGTAACCTTTGCAATGGGGCATCATGGTTATCATCAGTTTCTTTTCTTTCTGTACCACATTATTATCATTTATTTATTTTTTTCTATTTTTATTAGAGTCAACTACAATTGAAGCTTAAGCAGATATAAATTATTACGAAACAAATTATTTATGATTTAGATTTAGAACCCATAATCTATTCAGAGATCAAGCTAGCATCCATAGCAGTCCTCCATAATAAAAATCCTGCGAGCTGGGTTGCCCTGAGAGTTATTCAGTTGCTAAGTCATGTCCAACTCTTCACAACCCCATGAACTATAGCATGCCAGCCGCCCCCATCCTCCACTGTGTCCCTGAGTTTGCCCAAATTCATGTTCATTGTGTTGATGACATTGTCTAATCATCTCACTCTCTGCCACCCCTTCTCCTTTTGCCTTTAATGTTCCCCAACATTAGGATCTTTTCCAATGAGTCCTCTCTTCTCACTAGATGGCTAAAGTTTTTGAGCTTCAGCTTCAGTATACAGAGAGACCCAGATCCAAAGTGATTCCATGAGCTTCCATTGCTTTGAAAATGTCTATGGAGATTCTCAGTCATCCAAGTAATGGTTGTCCTAAAAGTGCTTTTTCAAAAGGCAACTGGACTTTGTTTTTCCTTGAAGACATTTTGCTTCTCATCCAAGAAGCTTCTTCAGTTCTGACATTGCTTTGACAGAAGACCTAACCCTGGATCTCCCTGCTCTTTATCTAACACTTGGACCACTACACCACACTGGCTTTCTCTTCACAGAGTGAATTTCTTTCACTTTGCATCTCTAAGGCAAAGCTTGGTGCCCTGTAGGAAATTGTTTCAATAGTTTCTATGTTGACCTTTCCTTCTTTTTATGGTGGGTGTATTCAAATCATTTTTTTCAGAAATGCTCAAAGTATTTCAAATTTGGAGTCACTGGAACACTGTGGACTTGGCTATAGCACTAGGTGTTTTGCTTCATACAACTTCCTATTTGAAATGAGATGCTTATTTCAAATTTAAATACTTTAGAACAGACATGTCAAACTTGCGATGTCATGTGACGTCGCGAGACGTATCGGGACAGTTTTGCCATTGCCGGCAATGGGGTGGGCACGGCTTCCAGATGACCCATCCAGCTTGTGGGCCGGCAGTTTGACACCCCTGGTTTAGAAAATAGTAAAATAGCTGAAGGTTAACTAATCTGACTAAGCATGATTCGTATGTGAGTATTCATGAACATTATTTACTTTTTATTTACTTTTTTAAAAACTTAGATTTATAAGGGTTTTTAGGAAGAATTTCAGTGCCTTGTGATATGTGTGTTGGATGACAAGTGAAAAATGATTTGTGATTATTAAATTAGTGAATATTTAATATACAGGTTAGTGGAAACATTCACTCTACTTTTTAAAATGAAAGATAGTCTCCAAAAGGCAAGGGTTACAGTAATTATATAACACCATGATTAATAGATTTAACTTTTTTTTACATAGAAAAGGCTATCTTTTCACTATCATATATGTGGATTCACCTTTTCATCCTAATTATTATCCACAGCCAAAGTAAGTATAATATTTACATGTCTGGAGATACTCATTTCCACAATGCTGGCCCATTATGAAGACCAGAGACATTCCATAGAACAGGGCTTTTCAGGTATTTTAGCACCTGACAGGTGGTACACGACCCCTAGCCAAATATAGTGGAGGAGGGAACGAGCTAAAGTGGAACCGCACAGGCCTAGAGGAGATCAGCGGGAGCTGCAGGACTCAGCAGAAGCCCCAGGATCTGTGTGTGTGGCTACATGCTGATTGGAGCTTCCGGCGCACCCAGAAGAGAAAAGGAGGAGGAGGGCGGAGAGAGGAGAAGCTATAAAAGGAGCAGGTTTTGGCGGGAGAGGGAAAGAAAAAAAAAACAGAGAAAGAGAGAGAAGAGAAGAGGCTTTTTTTAGCAAAGCAGTGAGGAGAGAGAGAGAGAGAGAGAGAGAGAGAGAGAGAGAGAGAGAGAGAGAGAGAGAGAGAGAGAGAGAGAGAGAGAGAGAGAGAGAGAGAGAGAGAGAGAGAGAGAGAGAGAGAGAGAGAGAGAGAGAGAGAGAGAGAGAGAGAGAGAGAGAGAGAGAGAGAGAGAGAGAGAGAGAGAGAGACAGAGAGACAGAGAGAGAGNGAGAGAGAGAGAGAGAGAGAGAGAGAGAGAGAGAGAGAGAGAGAGAGAGAGAGACTTTTGCGAGCAAAGTGTGAGTAACCTCATCTGAGACAGCAAACTGTCATTCCTTAAAAACCTAATATTACAGTCAACTAAAACAGCCTGGAAAGGAAAGGAAAGAATGGGAGACAATGGTTTTTGCCCTTTATAATAGTGATTCAAAGCTAGCAGTATAGAAATCTATTGGTTGTAGTTTTGCAGAATATTCATGAACAAAATATTAACTGCTTCTACCCGTTTTATGTTACACAAGTCAAATTTTCTTTTAACCATACAGTTCATTATCTGAGCCCACTGAAAACTCCTACATTATTGGCATCTGTAAGAGTTTGTAAGCATAGATATATAGTTCCCAAGAACCACAAGAAAAATCTAAATGATACTTAAAACATCAGCTGTTTTTTTTTTTTCTTCATAGTATCAAACCACACACAAATGGCAGAGTGTCAGAACAGAACAAAATAACAGAGTTGGATGGGACCTTGGAGGTCTTCTAGTCCAACTCTCTGCACAGCCAGGAGACCCTATACCAGGGATGTCAAGCTCGCAACGTCTCATGACGTGTCCCAAAATATTGTGACTTTTTTTTCCATTGCGGTTTTGTCATGACACATCTAGCCCATGGGCCAGTAGTTTGACACCCCTGCCCTATACCATTTCAGACAACTGTTTTTTTAAAAAACCTCCAGTGATGGAACACCTACAAGTTCTGAAGGCAAACTGTTCCACTGGTTAATTGTTCTCGCTGTCAGGAAATTTCTCCTTAGTTCTAGGTTGCTTCTCTTCTTGATTAGTTTCCATCCATTGCTTCTTGTCCTTCCTTCAGGCACTTTGGAGAATAAGTTGACACCCCCCCCCCCTATTCTTTCTGCCAGCCCCTCAAATATTGGAACACTGCTATCATGTCATCCCTGGTCCTTCTTTTTCACTAGTCATACTCAAAAAGGTGCCAGCCATTCAAAATGTGTCCACTCATTCAAAAACGAGAAACAGTTTCCATCACCTCAGAGCCTCCTTGGGATGTTGTGAAATTTTAAAATATCCCTACTTAGCTTCTTCCTTTTCTTCTCTTTTGTGGCCTCTTTGATTGTGAAGCAGGTTTCAGTTTGTGGGAAAGTGAATTGTTAGCATGTGTGCCTTTTTAGTGCATGGTTAAGCTTTTCACACCACAAGTTTCAAACTACACAGTCTACACATACTGGAAGGGGTCCTCAGATTTCTATCAAATAAGGGTGTCACAGAGCTTATAGATTTGCTTGGATTAACTTGGTTCACATGATCTTGACTATGATTTGCATATTTTTTGTCTCTGGCACAGGGGTTAAGGTTGCATATTCTGAAATCAATAAATACTAGTCTGCAATAATTATAATTCCTGTACTTTTTTTCTTGGTTGCCCAGAAAACAAAACATAGTGATATTTCACATAACTTCCCTTATTGATGGCATGCAAGCTGGCACCAGATATTACTATTTCTTCCAAAAATTATGTTATATAAATACTGGGAGAGTCTGTCTGGGAAAGTCAAAATACTGGGAAAGTCAGAAAAAAAAAACAGAATTAAAAAAAGTCAAGTCAATATATTAACCAATAAATCAGCTTGGCATTAGGACAGTGCAGAATTTGGCTGCTATGTTCCTGTAACTGCAAATTGGCCCTGTTCATAAATTCTGGATTTGAATCTGTCACCTATATTTAAGGGAAGAATTAATACTGAAACAGGTACTAGAATGTGATCATAAAGTGTTTTTCTATGTGCACATTTCAGAAGAAAAAGAGAAAGAGGCAGAGAAAGGGAAAATTTGTGAGTGCCTTTTCATTAGGATTTATTTTTCACAATATGAGATAGACTTGCAACTTAAAAAACAAAACAAAAGGATCTCATTAAACCAAGAAAATTGCCTTGTGTACACAAAGTTGCTTTAAAAGGAGTTTCCTGATGATGCTTTTTATAAATTATAGAGAATAAATCTCAACCAGCCAAAAGACATTTAATAAAAAATGCCATGGCCTTTTAGGCGGGTGTGGATTGCATATTTTACATGCAATTTATACTGCAGTTTCTCTTCATTAACCACATCTCACAGATTTCTCAAAGCGATGGCATGAATATTATTAACATGTGTTAAAAATGTGTTTAAAATAACGTATAAAGCTTTGTGATTAAAGCAAAAGTTTAGGCACAGTGAACAAGTCTGGGTATGTATTTTACTGTGCTTCATGCATACATATTTAACATCTATATGGATGTGCTGCATCAGGTCTGTCTGGATCTACTCAGTTATATATTGCTTTCGGATGAATGTTGTAATTAAATTGAACTAGACCTTAACAAGCAGAAGCCATTCATAATTTCTGCTCATTCGAGTCATATACATTACCGTTAATACAGAAGAAGGGAGAAATTTATTCTGTTGGCTTTTTAATGCAAACTTCCCAATTTTGTACTTCCTGGGTTATAAGCAAAACAGGGTATGGCTCCATGCCATCATGTGTACTTATCCAAATGTTGCAGAATAGTTTGCAAGTCAATAAATGCCAATCAAAAATCCATATATTTTATTTTTGATTTATTTATTTGTCTCCTGCATTTGTGATTTTTTACAAATAACTCAAGATGATGAACATATCCCAAACACCTTCCTCTTACTATTTTCTCCAGAACCACCATCCTGTGAGGTGAATTGTGCTGAGACAGAATGACTGGCCCAAAATCACCCAGGTGGCTAAGGCAGGAATAGAACTCACAGTCTCCTACTTTCTAGCCTGGGGCCTTAATCACTATAAGATCATTAATATAAAATATTGGCATATTAATAAGCAATGTTCATAAACTAGATTTTATTAGTTGATATATTCTGAAAAGTGTATATTCGTGTTTATTTATTTATTTTATAAATATTTCAAGGCAACAAACGTACCTAATAAACCTTCCTCCTCCTATTTCCCCCACACAATCCCCTGTGAAGGGGGTTGGGCTGAGAGAGAATGACTGGCCCCAAAGTCACCTGGTTTTCATGCCTAAAATGGGACTAGGATTCACAGTCTCTTGATTTTTAGCCTGGTACCTTAACTTCAACAAGTAGAAATACTGGCCCTATATTTGTATATATTAGAGGAAAGTATGTACAAAGCTGTGTGCATTTGTATACCTATTTTAATTTGTGTTTGTGCTAGGAAAAATTAAAGGCTGATGTGGAAAAGGAAGGGAATATCCCCAAAGATACTCAAGACTGGAGAAATGAAAAATTGGAGCAAAAATATACTTCCAGATTCACCAACTATTATTGAAGGGAATGTTTAGTTGAAATGGAACCTATAAAATTCAGTACCACTAGTTTTAAGGTACTTTAATCTGAGACTCAAAGATGATGTGATATTTCTTATCTAAAGGACAGTGAAAAACTGAAGTGTTTCTAAAGTGTTCACGATCGGTCATGGCACTAAAAACCAAGTTAAAAATTGTTCAGAAAGAAAGAACTTCCCAAAGCACAGGAAAAACAGAACCTAAACAGAAAGTCAGCAACATTTTTTTGTCTATTTGTTTGCTAATAGATTTAAAAGCCAACTATTTAGTGTAAAATATTTCTGTTATAGTACACAAGAGAGGGAATCCAGTCTTTCCATATTAGAATACTCATTCCAGTCTATGGACCTGTATCATGTGTACTAAAATTATATAGAGAGAGAGAGCCACCCAGAGTTACCCTGTGGTAAGATGGGCAGCCAATAGATTTAATAAATAATTATTTATAAATATTAATTCAGAAAAACAATGTAAAAACTAGGGCTGATCTGGGAACACAACAATGAACTACAATTGTGTACTCTTACCCTTCTGCAAATGGAAGAGTTCTGTTCATTGACTCAGCTGGTATCTCTGGAAGTGATTTTCATTTAGCTCATCTTTTTCCTACAATCCTTCACCCTCTCCATTTCCTCTGAGCACATTTTTCGGAGACATTAAAGATTGGAAAAGGCAAAATATATATATATTATCTCCCCTTTCTGTAAGTTGCAGTTGTCCAATTGAGGAAACGTCATTCTAAGAAAATGATACACTGAACTGCAATTCAGTAATGAACCAAAAATATTTTGATAAACAATTCAGGAGAACCATCTGCATAGAATCATAGGGTTGGAGTCCAACTTTCTACTAAGGGCACTAATAAAGTATTCCAAAATGTAATTATTTAAATTCTAGTGAGTTTTTCCTCTACAACTGGTACATATCCAGTGAAAGAAAACCTCTTGCTTCATTAGCTAATTGATTCCACTATCCAATAGTTCTTAATGGAAATTCTTCTTAATCTTCATTCTAGCTTTCTTACAATTTAAGGCCCTAGTTCCACATTCTGAATGTTGCAACATTAAAGAACCAGTTGAGACTGAACATCCCCAGTTTGTTCAATCTATGCTTGTTAAACTTAAATGTTCTATCTTGCTTTGCTTGTACACTTCATGGGAATATGATTTGTATCCAGGTTGTTGCATGATCACCTTCTCCTACATGATCACATTTCTCCCAGAAGATGTTCTTGGTTGTACTCTATTTCTGAAAATTGAAAGAATTTGAAGATATTGGGTTTTTTTCTTCCTGTTCTAGCTTTTGCTTTATGGAACAGACTTCCCTTAGAAATAAGCATGTACCATCTGTTGCAGCTCTTCACAAGTTTAGTTAAGACAGAACTCTTCAGGAGACTTTTTAATAATTAGCATGTTGTCATTGCCTTATTAACTTGTATTATTTCTTATTTTGTTTAATAACTCTCCCATTGGGATAATAAGATCATTTTGATTTTACATCAGTGCCTACTGTAATTTTGCAAAATTCTGCATTAATATCTAAAAAATAATATCTGCATTAATATCTAAAAATAAAAGCTAGTTTTATTTTTCAAGACAATGGCTTACTTTGTGAGAGAAAAATCATACGATTCACATAATACTGGCCGGAGCAAAATGACTTATAATTAAAACTCTTTTAAAATGTCTGTCCTATTTATCTATGTTCCTTCTCCTTTGAAGAATAATTTAAAGTTTGGGCAATAAAGGGCAACCGTAAATAACTAATTAAAAAGCAGTGCTTTTGCAAATCTGATCTATCGCTTCGTTTTGTCATTAAATGTGAACCAAACAGCTAACTATGAAAGCATGTTTATCATAAACTAGAAAAAAAATTAAGTAGGGGCAAATTGGACCTTTCAAAAAGGTCAAAGCTTATTCCTTTGGTCTTTTGGTGCTACTATGTTTATGATGCCCCTTTCACAGAATCTGAGAGTTGGAAGACACTGAATCCAACCCCATACTGAATCAAGGTTGCCTTCCAAACACTTGGGGTGATTGTTCCCAAATGCTCTTATCAGTGGTGGGATTCAAATATGTGAACAACCGGTTCTCTGTATGGATACCGCTTCCGGAAGTCCACTCTGGGCCTGGGCAACAAAAAATTAGCTATCGGTTCTGCCGAAGTGGTGCGAACCAGCTGAATCCCACCACTGGCTTTTATAGTTTGTAAGGTTTTTATTTATTTATTTTTCATTTTTCATTCCGAATTTCCTTTCCAATATCTAAAGGCATATGCATAAAGTCACTCGGTTATATTTACTCCTATAGAGATTCTGTTGGAACCCAAAATTATTTTTGAAAGCAGCAAAGGTGCTTTTTCACTCCTCACGTATATTTAATGAAAACGTCAAAATGCAATACTAACCTATGTTGCCTTTATCTTTCAAAGTAGCACCCTCCAGTCACTCACACCCATTTTCTAAAGCAGACTCGACCTCAATGGGGCTCCACCAAGAGTTTCACGAGAAGTCATAATTGAAACATAAGTAAATATACTTTTTTAATGTTTATTATATTGTGAGCAATAATTCTTAAGAAGGTGTTCCCTGCGACTTGTAAATTATGTCGAGGCTTGCTCCAGTGTAAAAAGGTTGAGAAAAATGCTCTAAGGTCTGTGCTTGGCCTGTAGCAATCAGCATTGTAGAATACATTAATAGCAAGAAGGGAATGCCTTAAAAATACTAAAGGTTTTTTTTTTTTCATTTTATACACTGGACTTTCAGTCTTTTGAGGTCTCTACAGTTCTACACAGTCAAAGTTAAGGCAATTCCTTCCTCTCCCCCCCGTAGGGAACAGCTAACTTCATTTATAGAATACATTTAATTTCCTCTCTCTCTCTTTCTCTCTTTTTAATCTCTCCACAGTCTATTTTGCACTGCTGCGTGCTTTAATTTTGCTTTCAGTCAGAAGTTTTAAAACTTTAGCTTCTAATAACTGGAAAAAATGGTTATTTAAAGATAACTGCAACTTGCTTAACATGCCAGACTATCATATGCTCGCTGCTTTGAAGCTGCAAATTAATGACAAGGAGGAACAGTGCCTATCTTTCAGAAGAAACTGACCTCTTTCTAATGCCTCATCGCTAATGTCATCTGTCTGCTGCATCTCATTATGTGAATTTCACGGACTTAAAAAGAGAGAGAGAGAGAGAGAAAAGTATCTTAAGGCTTGTGCATAAATAAAAAGGGACCTTCTAGTTTTGTGTACTTTGAACATTTTTGATCTCTCCCAAATACCTTCCATAGATATAGGCTCCCCCTTTTGTGCCCGGCATGCTGCTTATGTCATCTATTCTCTGTGACTAATTATGTTAATTTTTTTTGTGGCACAAAAGTAACTGAAGGCTGTTATGGAATAAAAGCTTTTGAGTGGCCTTATTTCATAAACACCCTTTTTGAACAAGGCACATTTGGTCATATTTGCAGCAACAGAAAGGGGCTTGTGCTAAAAATACAACAAAGGCTCTTGAATATGGCCTTTTATTCTGACTTTATTAGGTAATTTTTTGGGGGGGAAAGTATGAAGGGAAGCCTTTCTGCTAAGTATAATTTGCATAAAGCTGGTGCCCCATTAATGAGATAACTTCCTGTCTTTTGTATGCCACCAGCTGGAAATAGAAATATAGTAACTTTTCTGTCTTCCTAATGCTTAACCTGCTGAGTTCAGAGTTAAAGAGTAAACAGGATCCACATAAATCAAATAAGATTATTTCCTTGCCCTCTAGGAAATATTTTATATTCAATTAACAGATGCCAATGGAAACATGGGCAGTTCTCTGGAATATGCAAAGTTTAGGTCTAAAAGCATTCTTACTAATCCACTGTTTCATTTGAAACAACAGTTTCTACCTATTCCTAATAATATGTTTCATTTGTTCGAAGAAATATTCTACATCCCAGGCACATCATTAGTCTCATTCCAATTCATTAGATCTAAAAGCCCGCTATGCTTTCTGAATCGGTTTTGTGGTATATTTGCCTTATTTTTGATACAAATATCCACCATTGTAGTTCTCAGAGGCATGACCAGAGTTCTTCTTGGGCAATGAAGTTTGATGACCACTTCCTTCCAGTAGAATTTCAGAAAAGCTCTTGGTGATCATCTGGAATGGCATGGAACTACAAGGTTTGGGAGCTACAGCTACAGGAAGAGAATGAAGAGAAGGACGAGGGGGGGACATGATAGCAGTGTTCCAGTATCTCAGGGGCTGCCACAAAGAAGAGGGAGTCAAGCTATTCTCCAAAGCGCCTGAAGGCAGGACAAGAAGCAATGGGTGGAAACTAATCAAGGAGAGAAGCAACCTAGAACTAAGGAGAAGCTTCTTGACAGTGAGAACAATTAACCAGTGGAACAACCTGCCTCCAGAAGTGGTGAATGCTCCAACACTGGAAGTTTTTAAGAAGAGACTGGACGGCCATTTGTCTGAAATGGTATAGGGTTTCCTGCCTGAGCAGGGGGTTGGACCAGATGACCTACAAGGTCCATTCCAACTTTATTATTATTATTATTATTATTATTATTATTATTATTATTATTATTATTATTATTATTATTATTATTATTATTGTTGTTGTTGTTGTTGTTGTTGTTGTTGTTGTTGTTGTTATTATTATTATTATTATTATTATTATTATTAAGCAGAATAGAGACAGTTCTATTCACAAACTCCTTCATGAAATAGGGTATCTTCTGTCCTCCCCATTCTGTATTCTGACCATGGAAGTGTTTTATAGCACAGCTGCACCACCTGATGTCTCCCAAACCATGTGACCTCCAAAACCTTTGGATGCAGCCACCAGAGACCTCCATTACACCTTGCCAAAGGATATATTTCAAAGTGACAAAACTGAAAAAGTATTACATTTGTTATTTAAGTTATTTTATATAAACTGTGCTTAATTACATTAAATCATTTCAGATATAAAATGTGAAAGACATCTAAAAGCTAGTATTACTAATACAATGAAAAGATCTATCTATAAAACACCTGATTAATACTAATAATATTGTGACCATTGTGAAATAAAAAATACAGGATGAAAAACAGAAAAATAGTACAATAACTATAATTAAACAACAATAACATGAGTAGGTAAAATACAGGAATGGTCCTTATCTGATCTACTGGCTCTTGACAACAATCTATTACTAATAGATTTTACACACTGCCATATAAAGCATAGTGACTTTCTATATCGTAGAGTGGTTTTATTATGTGAACAATAAATAGATCTAGCTTTGATCTGGATTCTGCTGACCTTGTGAGTATTGGGGAAATAGGAAAATTTCAAATACTTCTGTCAAATAAACAGTGAATAAAAAGCTGTATGATAGGCTACATATGCCAATTTCACAAGTATATAATCATTTCAACTGTAGGATGTTTCTACATCTTCTTCCAGAGCAACACAAGAGACAGAATAGGGACCTCTTTAAGCTTTGCCATTTGTGATTTAATTGGTGATATTGGCAAAAGGGAGATTTGGTGCCATACTTACATCAGCCTGACGTTCAAGTCCTGTGCTCACCCTTTAAGAGCACAAGTAGCCAGTTGATGTCCCAGTGTATTTGAGTTAGAGTGAGAAGGCTCTAAAAATGCCCATTTCACTGGCAGTGACCACTTCCATATAGATTATAATTGGTCCTCCAAAATTGGAATAAATCAAAATGGAAATAAGCTAATATCTAAAAAAGAAATACATAGTCTCCATTTTCTGCACACTTACATTAAAATGGAAGCCAGCAATTATAGTAAAATAGTGACTTGGCCTGCAGTTCTTAGAAATTTGGACTGGGCATGCTTCAGAGGGGCAGCATCCGAGAAACATCACACTACAGGGTATCATTGCTAGTGGGTTTGCTGTGAATAATTTGAAGGCAGTGAAATGTAACTATGATGCAATCACTCAATCAGTCAATCAATCAATCAATCAATCAATCAAGGTGAATATAGACTTCTGAGTCTTTTGAACAAGATAGGAGGTGTAACTAGTAGAGAACTATTTCCAGATTTTGTGTATCAATGCATTTATATAGTTGCTCCTCTCACTTAGCACTTCCCAGCAGCCCAAAATAAAAATATAAAGCCACAATAATACATTTAATAATGTATAATATATATTATAATATATAAATATGATATATTTATGAAAACTATTAAAATGTAACTGAGGCTTCGTAATCCCATACTAGCCTTGGCTAACAACCTGGTGCCCATGCCTGCAAGGAAAACCAGGGCTTCACAACTTTCCAGAAGACCAATGGAGGCAGTGATATTCAGATTTCAGGGACATGTTGTTCCACAGGGCAGTCACTATGATAGAGATGACATAGCACGAGTCCTGGTCCTGCCTTAGCTATGAAAGTCATCTGTATGAACTATGGTTGGTTACTCTCTCTCAGCCCAAGTCACCTCACAGGGTTGTTGTTGTGGGGAAAATAGGAGGAGGAAGGTGTGTTGGATATGTTCGCCCAACTATAAGTCAACCTTCCCAGACAAGAAATATGATCAGATGAGCCAGTTCTCCTTTACTGTAAGGCTACATTAACAGAACCTTGCAAGTCTGAAAATACAAATCTCCCACCATCTCCTTTACAGCTTTAGGAGAAATTAGGAAGGGTCTCTTCTGAACCTCTTTCTCTACCCATTATGCAGCTGTGGGTTTTGAGCTGTCTTATCTGACCATCCCCTAGGCAGCATTTCTTTGCCTCATCTCTTAAGATCTTTCTCTCATACAATTATGCTACATGGCTGAAAATGAAACAGTTGAAAATTAGATGGTCTCTTATTTGATGCCTTCATTTTATTTATTGCCCTATAAAAGCTCAATAGGGATAAATGGGAAGGAGGAAGGGATGAATAGAATCAGTCACTTCATCACACGAACTCCACCCTCTGAATTTAATTCTTCAATCCTTTTTTCTAAGTTTTTGCTATAATTACTTGTTTTCCATTAGATTTTTTTTTCCCCTTTGGTCTTTATTTGCTAGAAGCCATTGTGAATTAACTCAACAGACTGACAAGAGGGAAGTGAATCAATATAAAATGCACCAAAATCCAAGTTTAAGACAGACTTCAGGATGTGTAATACATATATTTCTCCCTCCATTTCTGATTTTTATTTCTTTAATTACAGCCTGAACCCTTGCCAATAAAAAAACTTTTTACCAGAGCTTCAGAATTAGGAGCAATATCGCATATAACTGGAAAAGATTTAAGCTACAGCAGATCTTATATAAATTAGTGTGGCAACGCTGTATCCCTGAACTTAAGATAATTCCAAGTTTTAATTTTCTATTATATTAAAGCCCAAATATCCTATTTGTTATAACATTTATATCAGTTATCCAAGCCCCATAAAATTTTGTATATATTGTGCATTCCACAATGATGAAGACTTAAGGAAATAATGCTAATATTTGGGAAACTTTGAAGTTCTTAGGCCAATCTCTTGTGTGTGTGTATGTGTATAAGCGTGCATACAGAATGAAATCCTAGAATGATAAACATTGATGAAGTAATTACAGATTTAAAATAAAAATATTAGTCCTATAAATAAGACTTTATTATTAAATTTCCAACTAGGGATGCAACAACACACACACACACACACACACACACACACACACACAGAGAGAGAGAGAGAGAGAGAGAGAGAGAGAGAGAGAGAGAGAGAGAGAGAGAGAGAGAGAGAGAGAGAGAGAGAGAGAGATGTTACTGAGGGAAAAAATAAATCTGACAGAAGATTTTCCATACAGAAATGGGCAAATCTAATTTCATTTTTTTCATTCTTACAACCACTTGGCTCAGTTTCCACATCAGTTTATGAACATAACACATTTAGTAGATAATTTCATATAGATTTTTCCAGATATAGATAGATAGACAGACAGACAGACAGACACACATACATACATTTTGTAGTGTTTTTATCTAGAGTGTATTTTTTGAAAAACAATTCCTAACATAATGCTTAGCTTTCCATAAAAACTAAATGCAAAGAATATACTTATTAAATTTAAGAAGTAACTCTTAAATAACACTTGAAGCAAAGGCATCTTTTTTCAGGTCCCTAAAACTCAATAAAGGTTATTCAGCTTTAAGAATAACAGATAATTTCCTTGTGCAAGGTGTAAAGCACTTCTTTTGAATAAATTTTGAACAATGAATTGCTGTAATAATCAAGTCAGGTGAAAAGCAGTCTTGATTTGTTTTTGTTTCTTTTTAAGGATTTAGAGGCTGCCCAACTCCAAATTACTTTAGATCATATACAGCATATTAGAACATAGAATAATAGAGTTGGAAGGGACCTTGGAGGTCTTCTAGTCCAACCGCCTACTTGAGCAGGAGATCCTTTATCTTTTCAGACTAATGGTTCTTTGGTCTCTTTTTGAAGGCCTTCAGTGATGGAGCACCCACAACTTCTGAAGACAAATTATTTCACTGGTTAATTGATTATTAAAAGTCACAGACAATGAAAAGAAAAAGAGAAGGCCTGTGAACATCCAAAATAGCACAACACAATACAGCACAAGATCTTTGTAAACCAGGGATATCAAACTGCCGGTCCATGGGCCGGATGCATCATGTGGAAGCCACGCCCACCCCATTGCCGGCAATGGCAAAACAGTCCTGATACGTCGTGCGATGTCACGTGACATTGAGAGTTTGACATGTCTGTTGTAAACCAACAATGGTTCAGTAAACATAATATCCATATGCCCAGGGCAAATTTTTCAAGAATTTATAGAACATCCTCAGGGGAGTGTAGGATTAGTACACATTTATCTTTCCCAAGCAAGAAATTAATTTTGGGGCATATATTTTAAAAATAGAGTAGTCATAATAGTATTAATGAAGATAGTTGCCTTTTCTTATTTTCTCAAATATTTTCATGTGCACAGACTGAAACATCAGTTCAAGGATTGGCCTTTGTCTATATTAGATTGCAAGGCTATTTCAAATCTGAAACCAAATCATGTGTTGATTTCAATCTTTCAGACTGTATCAAAACAATTACCTCCATATAAATCAATATGGATTATTGAAGAAGTTCACAAATATGGACCACTACCAATATCCCTACACACTGTTAAAAATAATATATATAGTAAACCAGCAACAAGGTTACTAGCCTGATTCTCCATGAATGTGCCTTTTAAACCAGCTACATCAGTGATTCTCACTTCTGAAAACAGCAAATACCACAGTTGACTTGCATTGTATATAAAAAACCCATTTTCCTTTCTTTCTCTGTGAAAGGAAAACTTCCTTCTATTCACATTTCAATTCCATAAATGATTTTATACACCATTGTCACCTATCCACATTTACCTTAGGTTCTTGTTTGGTTAAGGAAATATTTTGTGCATGCTTAGGACATAGCCAGAAATCTGTATGAAAATATTGTCTTCCATTAGAAAAATATGCTGCCCCATTAGAAAAATATGCTGCCCCATTAGAAAAATATGCTGGCGTAACTTGCAGTGCCCTCATTGTCAATCTCTATTCTGCCTCTGTAACTAGGCTGGCAAGTGAGGCTGTCCTTAATATATTCATAGATTAGTGCAGCACAATTAAGAAAAGTGATTGGTGAATTCCTCTGTTTTCATCTCTCCTCCTCCTGAGCATCACTTGCTGGTGGGAAATGGAATCACCAATTTTTCTTTTTAACATGTAGTCAGCAGCTGATTGGAACAGCTAGTTTAGCCACCTATTAAGTTGCCTGATTAACAGGTTGCAGGAATCGAAGTGCTTGGTTATCTCTTAGTTGAGCTGTTTCTGAACACAGGCCAGGTTGCCTTCTGAAATAGCAGTAAAGCCATATCCAAAAATCACCCACATGTGCAAGAGGGGTGGAGAGTAAAACAGGAGGGAGTGATTAGCAAAGAGTGAAACTGTAATAGTGCAGCACAAACATGGAAGTACTGGCAATGAGTAGCCATGGTCAGTGATACACAAAATGAGATTAAAATGGAGCCATATAAAAAATTACATCAGCAGAAGCAATACCAATCCAGCAGAATATCCAGCTGTGCATAACCAGCAACACACAGCTTCCAGATGTCACTTCTTTCTCAGTTTAAATCATTCTTCTGAGCAGCACAAGATTCAACGAAGTTCACTCAAGAGAATGCTAACCATTTTTTAAACCCAAGTCCAATGCTCTTTCAGGAATACCAAATCTGTGAATAAAAGGAGTATGTGTAACAGCTGACCAAGCACTTTTAAAATCATACAACCAACTTCTGGACAATATAGGGTGCCCCATCTTTCTTGCAGCCCTTGGAGGGGAGACTTCAGAAGCTGGAAGGGAAGGGAGGCGCTCAACCCAGCAAAAAAGTTGTTGGGAAAAAAGCAGTCACGGCTAGATTCTGAGAATGAAACAATGGCAAAATAATGGCAACGTGGCCCTAAGGAAATCCAGTTAATTGAATATGTTAGTGCCCTGTACAATGCAAGAATAGCTTTTAGAGTAGAAACCATGCCCTATTTTGCTGCTGGAAGGTACTGAGGTACAGAGGGGAAAGGAAGATCAATGTCTTGCATGGTCTAATCTCCATTCACTTGCATCTGTGGTAGTGACCACTAGGCAGGCAAAGACACAATTAGCTTCTTGACATGGTGGTATGACTACATTCTTGCAATGTAGCCTATGTCGCTTAGCTTTGCTAGTGATGAAAGAGGCTGGAGAAAGCCATTGTTGCGGCCCTGGAGTTCTGAGGTTAATAGGTGTCAAAATATAAGGAAGAAAAAAATATAAGAAGGGTGTAGTAGGAAGTACGCATGAGAAGCCTAAGGAGCTTGAGAATCAGGGAAGGCAGAGCAAGGCATATATGGAACACCAATATTAATTAGTTCTGTTGCTGTTGTGCAAGAACATTTGTGTTTAAACACATTTAAGTATACATTTAAGGGATTACTTGCAAGTTGGTAGTGGCATTAAGAAATATGCACACTGTGTATGCATACTGGGGAGGGAAGAAATACTGGCACTAGCATGGGAAAGGAAAGGGAAACTATCTCAAATTTACTGTTACCTCCAAATCCCATCCCTTTTCACCTAGCCAGTCAAGCATCTTTTGGTCAGTATCTGTGCTATTAGTTTTATTTTTATTTTTTTTGAATAAGGTGCATATTGTGGATTCCTTGCAATAATTGTAAAATCCCTGCCCACAGCATGGAAATCTCTGCTTTAATGTATTTAACAGAAGTGCAGGAATTCAAGTTTAATCCATAATGTTGTATTCAACTGATTTTATTACATGTATATTTAGTTTTAAGTCAATATATTTACATAACATATAACTGATCATTCTATTTGGGAAGCAGGCATATTGGCTGCTTGAAGACTAGTTATATATTCAGGATTTTTTTATTCAAAATGTATTATTAGATATATATTCTCAAACTCCTATTTTCCAATAGAGGGTGTATTTTGCTTAAAAATGTTGTATGGATTAGACTTCACTACTGAGTAAACTCAAACAAGTTACCATAAAGAACTTTTCTTAAAATTATGCTTTATTGAAACTATTGTAAAAAGCTTTACATTAAAAAAAAAAATCTGTCCACTTTACAGATATTTTTAAATAAAAGGAAAAGGGATTCACTCTGTCTTCGGCTGCCGATTCTAAATATAAAATGGGGTATAGAGAAGGAATATTAAAAGAAGAGATGAGTAAGAATAAAATGACTCACCAAAAGAACAGCACAGAAAATTTAGTAAATAATTAAGTTGCATTTCTCTGTGAAGCTTCAACAGACCAAACTGACACTCCTTGGCATTTTTCATTACCCAGCAGATTTTCTACAGTCAATCTACAGTGCAGAGACAAGCTAAACTCCAGAAGTGATCAGAAAAGATGTCTTCAGATTATATCACTCTCAGAGAATATAAGGTTCCTACTGTAAGCATGTTAATTCTGAAGTACAGAACATACATTTCAGTCTTCAGCCTTTGATTCCTGCTCTGAAGGTATTAAGTTCACTCTGGCAAACTGCTATATCATTCTGGATTTATTTTCTGAAAAAGCTGCAAGAAATCCACATTGATCCCTGTACACCAAACTCCCTGTCCTATGAATTTTGTATATCTGTTTAAATAGCCTGATTTTTCTGTGAAACTTTATCCAAAATATGAAGTTAGGAATTGTACCACAAAGCATGTCATCTGGAAAACAATAGTGTTTAAATCCACATAGTCTGTGCAAGGCAAGTTACATTGTTTGCTTAAATCTATAAACTAAAACATTTTCTGATCCTAACTTTAAAGTGAGTCTGCCTGAAATCAGAAAGCTTTCTTGTTAGCAAGTATGCTCACATAATACACACATCGTTATATGAAATGAATAATAATAAACAGGCACCACATGTAAAGATTTCCAATAATAGGTTTCTAAGATTATCCCTATCATTCCTTCTGTACACTGACAATTTGCAGACAATATATATTTGCCATATATATATATATATGGCAAATATATATATATATATATATAATAAAACATATCCCTTTATTCTACATTAGAAAATTAGGATCTATTGATCTAAATGGATCATTCTGATACGTTCCCTCATTTCTTCTTCTTTTTCCAGTTTTTTTTTAAAAATTCCTGACTTTATAGAACAGCCATAAAGAGCTGCCTTTAATTGCATTTTACTACAAAGGCAGCACCTTGTTATGTCTGTGTTTAATGATCTTGGAGACTAACAAGGTAAAGGTAGAATCAACAAATCCATGCCACGTTTTTTTCCTGGCGATTCCAAGGCTTGTTTTTTTTTTTGTTGCTATTTCTCACCCTGCCCCCCCCATCTCCTGCCACCCCGTCTGTTACAAGTTATGATGTGTGGATGAAGGCTTTTTCCCATGCCGTAATGACTGTAGACTGAGATTTCAAGGGGCTGTTCATGACAATCCCATTTTCTGTGTAATTTCATGGTTGTCTTCTTGAATGAAGATATTGGCTGCTCTGAAACAGGAGGTCAGATGCTCCTGCTCCCTTTCAGTATTGTTCCGGAGTATGTTTCCTTTCAGCTGATGAAAAGTAATTCATCATTTACACCCCTGAATTCTGCCAGCAGTTGTTTTTTTTTTAACAACTTTTCTTTCCCTGTGGTACCTTGGGCCCATGAAAGAGATAAATAGGTTCAATATAACACAAGGCCCCGGATCCTGGGAGCAGGTTAGGCCTCTGAGGCCCTAAACTGCCCCTTTCTCATGATGGAGTTTGTCACCTTTCTACCTCTGGAAGTCAAATCCTGTCGACTCAGCCATCTTTCAGACTCTCTGAAGTGGCTTTGGCACCCACTGGGGCATGTGAGCTTAAAATTGATTTTTTTTTTTTTTAAAGATCTGTCAAGTTCCCTTAAGGGACCAAGTTGACAGCCAGCAGGCCTTAACCTATCACAAAGCACTCAATGTGTAAAAGACACCTAAGGAACTTCCTTTGAGAGGGCAAAGGGCCCCAGACTTGTGACATGAGGAGAGGGTGTTGTTGCTAAGAAACTGGCCCTTTGACAAAAGAATTTTTTTCCCCTGTCTGCCCGCTTGTTTGGAGGCCCTTTTAGACTGCGTTTTGAAGAAGGAAGTCGTATGTTGGTTGCATCACTGTGTGCTGCGGCTGCTGCTTTTGCGAGCCTGTTTATCCCACCATCAAACTCCACCAAGGAAGAGTTAAAAACCTCGTGGTCAACCCCAAATGGCTCAGGATCACTGTGAAACAGGGAGCTCTTATAATCACAAGACAATAATGTCGCTTTATAGGAATTTTTGCCTCTGGCTCTCAGGCCTTGATGAATACGATTAATTATGCTAAATTCCAGAACGGCAGCCGTATTTAATGTACAGTCTCCAGCAGCAACAACGCAAACATCGAATCCAGAGAAAACATTGATGCCATTGTCAGATTTTATTTTATTTTATTTTATTTTATTTTATTTTATATTATTTTATTTTATTTTATTTTATTTTATTTTATTTTATTTTATTTTATT